>NW_028297099.1:3524977-3692477 GCF_055798465.1 Pogonomyrmex barbatus | reverse complement strand
CGTCAATACGTCGCGTTTGAATAAAAGATAGTTTTCGGTTAATTATTAAGTATAATAGACGTGACATAACGATGTAACATATTTCGAAATTACTAAAACTATTACAGTGTATTATTTTTACATTCACAAAGAAATATGCGATGATATGCGCACATGAATATGCGGCGAGACGACTTGAAAAAGATATTTCTTATGTAAAGAATTCCGTATACTTGTATTATATTTGAAACGTAAATGATTTAAATGACTTAATGTCTTAACGTCATGCGAAACAGACAAAGTTTCATGCAAAAATTGAATTTGAATCAATGAGTTACGTCGCCAAGACTAAATATGTAACTGTTAATGCATTGCGTTATATTCTTTTATGTGTTTTCCTAGACAATAACGACTGACAGATATTTTCATAATGATTTCATGGATTCCATAGAAAATAAATGTCTTTAAATAATACATTATGCACGATTCATGGACAGAAACAATATTTCTTAGTCGCATTTCTGAAATAAAGCAGAAATAAAGCAGACCAAAGATATTCCGTCAAAGAGACGTGACATAAAAATAATACTTTATAAATTTATGATTTATCTTCGATATTTTATAATTCTCATCTTCGAAATTCTTTTAAATAAGTCTCGTCAGACCAAACAATAATTGTATAATATGTTATATAAATGCTCCTCTAAAAAAAAAGTAAAAATTGAAATTTAATATTTAAAATATCGAATATATTATTATATAATTAGGTTATTATATAATTTTTTTACATTTTGCATCTAATTTTGCATCTCTCTAAACAATATTTATTAAATGTTCGACCTCGTTTATGGATTACGGCAAGTAAATACTAGCAATTATCCAAAGTTGTTGTCTGGAAAGGAAAGCAAATATTAGATCCTCGCCGCATCGCCGCCACTCGAGAGACGCAATTATCGGATATTCGTAAAAAGGCGAAAGAAGAGGGCAACAAGACGGCGCTGATGCGACCGATACCGTTAGCGCAGCCTATAATAAAGTAAATAAAAAGTCCGACCGACAACTTGACTCTTTGCTGACGCGAATCGCATTTTTATTTCCTTTCGTTCGAGCAAGAGGGGACGAAAAAGAATTGTACACCCTCAAACCAGTTCGGAGGCACCACAGCCCGTTGGCTCGCCACTCGTTACGCATTATCATCGTCGATATCAGTCGTTGATTATGTAATTGACGGGCAGCAAGCTCTTCGTTCTTTACTAATTCCACTCCACCTGCCGATTCATCATGTACTACTATCCTTTTTTTACAATGTCATTCTTTTCGCATTCTAATCATTAGCAAATATAAAATAAGAGATAACATCATTCGTAAGTATTTTAGATGTGCCAAAATGACAAGCTTACTAAAGCTTTATATTTTTTCTTCTTTTAATACTTTAACATGTTTAAAAATGTTGTTTTGAAATCTCTAAACTTGAAATCTCTAAATTATATAAGGAATTATGAAATCTCTAAATTATATAAGGAAATGCAAAAGAAGATATATAAATCTTTAGTTGTGAAATTTAAATTAAAAATGAAATGAATAAGTAAAAAAAAAATCAATAAAATTGTTGATTAATAATCTTATTTAACTTTGTCAATTGCTTAAATTTGGATTTCGAGGAAAAATTATATGCGTGATATATCTATAAAATTAACAAACAATTTTTATATGCATAACAAACAATATGTTTGTTGTTTTCTTATATCATTCTTATATCATTCCTGTTTCTTTCTGAAAAAAAATCATCGTAGACTCGATCTTAACTGATATTTTGAGTCATATTTATATTCTATAAAATAGAAAACGAATTATTCATGAAATATTAATTTCTTGACATTTAATTGAGATCGAAATTCTTATGCAGTAAAGAAAGTTAAACATTTTCGTGTTACACAAGGATTTACTATTCGAATATCTATTTTACAGTAACGACTTGTTTATCGCCTGTTTTACTTTGCATATTGCATATCGCATATCATTCTGTGCATTTTTTTACACCGATAACTAATTAACGTTCTGAAGGTTTTCTAATAAGTTTTTCTTGGAACATGAAATGTCTAAAATAGAACAATAAAAAACCGAAACATATTATTAAAATTATGTTACAAATTATTTACAAATTATGCGAAATTTATTTTTATCAACGCAATTGCGAATTTTGCTTCCTTCAATTTATTCGATAGAAAGTGAAACATTTAATTAGTTTTATTATCGTGTTTCTCGCTTTAGTATCGGGCATTTCTATTTCTTTATGCAAATAGATTACTTCTAATAGAAATTAACATATTAATTAAGCTTATTTTATCAGATGCAATTGCTGTGAAGCGATATTCATAAATCGATAGTTCAAATTTATAAGAAAGCAACGCGACATTTATTATAAACATTACATCGCTTGATGTTTCCGGTGAAAACGTACAAAGCGGAAATGATTACTGCAATGTTTGGAGAAAAAGACGTAACAAGATTTTTTTCATCTTGCGCCGGCAACTTCGAAACTATTAAGCATCTGCAATGAACATAACGGGAACTAAAATATTCAACCACAGTCTATTAGTCAGGAAACTTGAACAAACGACTTATTTCATTATATAAACTTGTACGTGTATATAAATTGGAATCTCAAAAAAATAATAGATCCACCATTAAATTTTACCAAGTTGCGTTCTAGCGTTTCTAGCGATTAGATCTAATGATTTTTATTGGAGATGATGTTCAGTCATGCAATTTTCCGTTGTGACGCCTAAGCAATTCATTCGCGTCGTGCAATCGAGACACCCTTGTCGGCGTTTACATATTTTAATCGCGCGTGCACGCGACTGGAAAGGGTTGCGAGCACCAGAAGGCCATACTCGTCGCTTGACGCACGACAGTTTCCCCGCCCAATTATCATTGAGCCGCGACACCTGTGGCCGAGCCGGGTCTGCGCCGCCCTGCCTTTCTATCGAGCTGGACAGAAGTCACGCATTAATATCCTCACGCCCGGCAGGGCATTGTTCTCGTTAAATAGGGCGAGCGGACTCGTACGCCGCAAGCCGCGATAATCACTGGCGATGCCGACAAGTGCATCTGCATACAAGCCGACAGTGCGAGCGAGCGAGCGAGCGAGCGAACAAACGAGCGGAGCGGAGCGTCCGCCGGTGACAACGGGTAAGGGGATCAGTCCGTAAATGTAAACTTGAACGAGCGCCGCAAAAAGCGCGCGACTTCTGCGCCGGGCGAAGGGCCGTTTGTCTGGCTAGAGGCCGGAACGAGCGAAGGCTCGGCTCGACTCGGCCTCTTCTCCCTCGCCTCGAGCCGATGCACGCTCTTGTACTCCGCTCCCGATGCTCCGCTCCGCTTCGTGTAGTGTCTTCCTTTCCTTGCCCTCCGCTCCGCGTTCATCCTCTTGCGCTCCTCTTCTTCCGTCTCCGCGACTCACCAACTCCCCCTTCCGCCCTCGCAAACCATCGCTGCCGTTCTATCTTGCCTGGACTCGCTTCTTGCCTGTGCCGCTCATCTCCATTCCGTCCACGCTGCTCACCCTTTTTCTCGCGGCAGTCGCCGCAATCCCGGAAAACGCGCGCGCCTCCGGATCGCTTCACTCGTTCCCTTAACCGCGGCCGACAAGACTTTCTCCGCGGCGAAACGTCCGTTTTGAGAGCACTTGTTTAGGGGATACTGTGTATGACGATGCAGAAAAGGTTTTTAGAAGCATACGAAACACGTTCCTCTCGGAGATTTGTAATTGTATAAACGTGCAGAGGAAAATGAAATTATAATATGTATTACTTTTTTCATTCTATTTCTAAAAAAGATACGTGCAAAGAAACATTACGTAACATATATTTAATGTAATATGTATTTCTGAACATTTCTGAAACTGAAATGTTCTTGGAACACATAGTACCGTTTCAGCGGTTTTTCGAACCTCATTTCTTAAGCACGCGTGAATAATTAGCTCGGATAAGAAACGAGCATGTTGTCAGTCTTTTCTCTTTACACGCTTTATTAACTCTCTAGTCTAGACGTACGAAGGATACGAACAGAAGAGCTATTGTACACGTTGTTCGGTATTCATCTTGTAAGCTTTTGCTGGGCATTTACTCGTCTCGGTACGATTTCGTTTTTAACTTGCAATTACGCAGTGCCCGTTGTAGAAAATAGTATTGGTACGATCCGTTAAAGTTAAGTGTGTCAAATCTATCACCTGTTTGAGATCCTGTTCATTATCTCGCTAGAAAACGAATTACAAAATTCCACGACAATGTATGATATATACGAGGATGGTTGATTACATCCAAAATAATAACCAAACGCTTGAGATTTATCATAAATATCTCGCAACGTAATTTAGAAAGTTATATCTTCATTTTCATTCACGCTTTAGCTCGCTTTTTAAGCATAATCGATTAATAATTTTAACGACGTTGCCTAGTCCAGTCGTAAGCAGACCACCTAACATGTTCTAACATCATTCAGGGTGTCTTTATGATGTATCTCGTGCTTCTTTCTTCCGCTATCCGTCTTTCCCTCTTTTTCATAACGTCGCTATCCTCCTCCATTTTTCGCGTTGCGCTTCTTCCGGCGAGAAGGCAGCAAAAGGCAACGATGCGGTCGACGGAGGAAGAGCATTCGGTGAATTGAATTATTTAAAGCCCGCGCAAGAACAGGCGTCTTTTATGAGTGGCTCTACACAATGCCGGCTTTGTGCCTCTCGGATACACGTGTTGCGTGCGCGCGTTCACGTACGCGGCGCGACCGCGTCGCCCGGCATGAATGTGCTAATAATGAAGGTAAATTTGTTCCGAGGAGTCATTAATTAAAGTATTTTGTAACAAGGCGACGTCCGCGCCGCCACACCGTCGCGGCTTCTCCACCCGCGATGTCGGGCTTTCTTTCCACCCTGTGCGCCGCGTTACATAACTGTACGGGATGGTACAGAATTATCCCTTGAAGGGACCGGAGAGAGAGAGAGAGAGATAGCGCTTTAAGCCTCGAATATCTAGAAATAAACGAGTCTTTTCAAACTTATTAACGATAAAGAGATGTAGAATTCAATTGATGATAATATTCCTTCAGAGGGAAGATTATCTGTTTGTGCTTGTTGAAAAATTATAAAGGAGAAGCTGGTAATTCTGAAGCATTCGGTATCTATGTACACGCGCCCAGCGTCCGTGTGTTGCGTGTGTGCATTGCGCGAGAACGCGAATAGAGGAGAGCCGGTGGCAAGAACGGCGCGTATAAATAAAGGTGGCAATCATAGAATTGCTAATGTTTCAGAGAGAGAGAGAGAGAGAGAGAGAGAGAGAGAGAGAGAGAGAGAGAGAGAGAGAGAGAGATTATTCTTTTCAGAAGATGACAGGGCGTACGACTCGGCGCGAGACTTTTCTGAAGATTGCGAGAGATTGGGATGGGAAGTTTGTGAAAAAGGTGATAAAGGCGACGGAAGGACCGCAACGGTGGATGATGCTGGTGGTGGAAATGGCCAACCTCTCGTATCTGCCCTTTGCACGGATCCGCGTGTATAAGTTCGCGCAAGCGGACTCGCACTGCCATACTTATATATTACTGGTCGAGACACACCGCATGTACATGCACACACCGAATATCGCATATATACACATTGTGCACGGGCGAGGCACAAACGAGCGGGTTTGCGTGAATACGTATACATTATGTGTCTATACAAAACAAGCGGCCACCAGTAATTCAAAGGCCCCATTCAAGACTCCGTCTCTATTCTTGCTCTCGCGTTTGTAAACCATTTCATTTGCTCCTTGCCGGAGCATATATACTAATAACTAATAAGGAACTGCTCCTGGACTTTTAAACGCGAACAACGTGCCATGGCACTGCCTTCATTATACGAGAAACTAGCGCGCGACCAACAACGGTTTTGATTATCGCCTCGACTGGCTGAGAAAGCAATGGACAATAAGCGTAGTAAGTTGATTCAAGGTATTATACGCTATCCACCTGCCGCACGATGTTTTATCTATAGAGACGCGTTTCCACCGAGTGGCGAAAGAACAGCAACGGAGCTATCAAATGTAAATGAATTATTTGCCCGTGTAGAGAAAAGTTACCTCGTGGCATAATTCAAATACTGATCCGTAGTTTCTTATTAAATAGATTCTGTATTTGCTTACATTCTATAGTTCGTTTAGCTTACCCTTTACTATACTGTTTTGTACAATATTTTGTTATCTTGTCCAATTTTTCTATAGTTTGAATATATTTCAGTGTATTAATCTTTAAAACATTTTTCTATTATTTTAATTTTAATTGAAACATTGTTTTTCTAAATGAATTACTTATATTTTTTGCATTGATTTAATTTTCTTCATCTCTTCTATTTTCATTATAATTTGTTACTTGTATATACTTGATTTTTTTTTAATGATTAATCATTTAATAAAATCCTTGACTTTGATCGATAGTTAAAATGATCAAAAATACAGCAGATACAAACGTGAATAATTTTTCATGTAATTTATATAAAACTTACTTATATAAAAAAGAATGACTCATTCTTTCTCTATTTGTATATAATAACATGTGTATGTTATAAATGATACTTATCGCTAATGACAATCTATCACCAACGCTATTAAGGCATGTCTTTTGCAGAATATACAAAACTTGACATAATACTGATGTTTTATTCATAAAACTATCCACTCTACTGGTCATATCGCATTAAATAAATACATTCGTTTAATGAACTTTAAGATAAAGTTTTAATAAGTTCACATATCTGATTTCTTTTTCACAATTAATATTGTATTTGTTAATCTAATTAAAAATATAATAACGTGCAAAATAAGTTATTCATATAGAGTGTTAATTAATATTTATGTTTCATTAAGATTTAGATAAAATTGACCATTGGAAACGTGATTTGTATTGCATATACATCGTTAAATTTATACTTTCATAAAAATCGCTTATTTTAACTCATATATATATCTTGATGTACATAAAAAGCATTAAAAAATATGTGATAAGAATAATGAAGAAATGTTAGGCATTTTTAAAAATAAAATTGAAGAAGTCGTGAAATTTTTTTTACACAATAAATTAATAACAATTTACAATTAGCTAAAACTTTTACGATCTGTTAAAAAAAATATCAAAAAACGAAGGCATAATATTCGAGTATATATATCTATGTATATATATATATATATATATATGTATGTGTGTGTGTGCGTGTGCGTGTGTGTGTGTGTGTGCGTGTGCGTGCGTGCGTGTGTGTGTGTGTGTGTGTGTGTGTGTGTGTGTGTGTGTGTGTGTGTGTGTGTGTGTGTGTGTGTGTGTGTGGGTGGGTATGTATGTATATGTGTGTGTATTTATGTATGTATTATATATGTATGTATTTAAGCTAAACCTAATCTACTCGGCTGCCAAAGTTAACTAGCGAACGTGAAAAAGAGCTTAACACGTAATTACAGCCACTTCGTCTGCTCTTATCAAAGATGGAAGAAGGATTATGTGTCCACCCTGAGCGACATCACGTTAGTAGAACCGATGAGTGTCGTGTACCTTACGCTCTCTCGTTGGTAGATAGCGACTTTGCGAGTATACATTTATATCTCGTCGTAAGCGAGACCATGGGCATCGTAAATGTGAAGTACGCGCGAAGTCACGCTGGTATGCGAGTTACGTCACCTGCGACGCCATCGCGTGAAGAGACACTCGGGGATCGGACGAGGTGTCCTTGGTGGACACCTGTCGAGACGCCCCGTCGACGGGACGATTATCGAATGACGAGAGCGAGCACGAGCGCAGTTACGAAGGCGGGGTTGGAGCAGCCGATGGAACGAAGGTGAGAGGGCGAGGGGGAGAGATATACTCTCTTGCACTCGAAGGTCGATGAAATTTCAACCCTGGCTGAGAGAAGATCGGCCGGTAAATTGACGAAGGGCGAATGTGCCGGAGACTCTCTCTCTCTCTCCAACCTCTCTGCCGCTAAAGCCACCCCTGTTTCTCCGCTTGTTCCCCCGCGAAACGCAGTAAGCCTCCGACCGACTAGATTGACGTCAGACAGAGGAAACGGCTCCGCGCCTAGTGATTGTCATTTTCCGGTCTGTATCCGGACTGCATGCTTTTTCTCCGTTCGCGCTCTTTTCCTCCGCGTCTGTTCGTAATTATTTTTTACGATTAAGTGCGCCGCCGTCTGTGCACCTGTTTCGGAACCCGTACTGATTGCCATCCCACCGTAGAGCATCATCAGGAATTGTTCCGAGCACGAGTTCAATTTGTTTTTTCTTTCTGTTCTTTTAGCAATTTACTATTGGATAAAGAGATAAAAAGAGATATTCCTGTTACAATTTGATAATCTAATCGCTTTCTCTGAAATCTATAGTTACAAAATTTAATAGCTCAAAGCAATAAAGTGAGCTGCTCCTTTTCTTGTGATCGTGAATTATTTCTTATTAGAAGATAAATTTTATCGAAACTTTTTTAAGATGTAAAAAAGACATTTTATTATAATCCGAGTGCGGTTTGGCAAAATTTCCGTTGCGGAAGAAAGAACGATCCTTTTGGCCGAACGTTTGTTCTTCACGGAAGGAGCAGACAGTGATCTCAATGGAGGCTCGACTCCATAAATAACCCTCGCAACAAGGATTAGCTCCCCTTTCGTCCGGTTCATTGTAAATTAATTACCTGGAAATGAGAAATCTCCGGTATACATTTTTCTCGGCAACCGAGGCATTCAGCGGGAGATAAAAGCCGCTCTTTGAGCCACGACCTGATCGTTTTTTTATCGATATATCGCAGAGCATCGTCGTACTTTAGAATCGAAATCGTAAGGCCACTGTGTTTCCGACGTTGTTGACACGAGATGCACATGTGTTAGGATAAATTGATACCTTCGCGCGGCGCAAATAGCACTTCAAAGTTCACAAACCTTTGCCGTCAAATGACGACCTACGAATTTATGTCTCTGATTGAGTCAACACAACGGCAGACGCATCATTTCTAACATTAGCCGGAATCTATTTCGCCCGTCTGGCAATGAAGATTTTTATATAACAGCTGCCTATGTATAGTGTGTCTATGTGCACTGCCTATGTACATTTAGCAAACGAGCCAATGTTAGATGAAGGCCAAGAACTAGAGATAAGAGAAATGGCGAAGAAAGCGAGTATGTGAATCGTTCTTTCGTGGATGATGGTCGCGACGGAGATTCGCGAGGTTCTACTAATTAAATTAGAAAACAATTGTTACTCGTTATACGCGCGACGTGTATACACGTATGCGGACGCATATATGCGATTCTGGAGAAGCCTTGCACGTTTCAACGCATATCGGCGCCTACGCAACTGTGCGCGGCCATGGTGGAATTTTCACCTGCTCAAACAGTGCCCGGGCCGTCAAGCTCGCCGTGTCATTGTGTTTGCATTATTATGTTAATCACAACGTACGGCAGTAACAATGCGTCAACCTCGATTTAGGAAGCGACTCGAAAAGGAACATATAGCTGAACAAATATTAACTGAGCAAATCATTAGTTTCCTCCTCGCCTCCTCCTTTATGTCGGACGGCGTTTGTTCGAGGAGTCTTGAGGTACATACGTCGCGCCGAAGCAATATGTCGATTTCGAGAGACTGGCGAAGTAGCCGGCCTCATAATTTGCAAGTTGAGCCTAGCTCAATGCGATGCCAGAGAGTGCCACATCGCGGTGAAACCGCGGATAATCCACGAAGCGAGCGATTGCGAAACTGTGTAATTTACGAGCTTTTATTCTTGCCTGTCTATCAAATACGATCAATGTAAGACGAAAAACCTGTAATATGATCGGCCATCGCGAAGAGAATATTTTTACCTTTTTTTGCCTGTTTTGTTGTTATTTAAATTTATAGGTGATATGGGAACAAAGCGAAACTTTTTTTTTTTCAAGAGAAAACCATGATACCAAGTTTATTGAAAGGTCCGAGATTAAAAATAGCGATAAGATCTATCGTATATAAATTCTTAACACGTAACAAATATAATCAAAGATATGTACTCGTGCATAACGGAAAATCAACCGCACAAATAAATAAGGGCTATTAAACTGGCATTTTCTTGCGCTCGAGCAAATCACGCGTGACCAGAACGCCGTGGCACAATTAAACGAGGCGAAGTCGAGTCGAACGGAAACAAGAACGTCGCATCCAACGGCGAAATGGTCCTCGACGGACTAATGACGGCGTATGGCACGCGTCGTCTGTACACTGCGAAAAAAAAAAACGATATCGATCGTCAATCCGTCGATGCGAAACGTGCTTGAGAGACTCGTGGCGCTAATCAAGTTAGCGTAGCGCCGCTGATCGAGGGCGACGCCGAATGGAGAAGTCGAAAAATGTGTTCGGCCACTCGTCGGCGTGCAAAAGTCATCTCCAATACAATATTCGTCGCGAATCCACGATATGCGAATTCTCATCATTTATAAATCAAATAAACTCGTCGATTTGAATACTTTGATAACGTTATATTTTCTCCGTAAAAATTGACAAAAAACATTGGTTCAGTAAGCAAGATACGAGAGACTTTTATTTTATCCAGAAAAATTAATATCTAATACGTATGTCTATAAAAGTTGGATCGACATCGATTTATATTACGTTATATTTGGAACGCATACAAATTTTGAGATATATAAATGTAATAGATGGGACATTTCAAGCTCGCACTTTGCGAAGCACTTTAATCTTCACGACGGTCTGTCGGACCGTTGTTCTCCATTTCGACTACTCTGTACTTCTCAAACAACCCCCTTCTATCTCCGTCCGTCCCGCTGCGACGTGTAACGCAATTACGATTGTTGTTTGAATGAACAATCAAGCACCCTCGAGGCGCGCCTCCAATCATTCAATTTCTGTTCAATCGACTTCTCTACTCTTGCGTGCGCTCGGCAGTCGGTTCCCGCGACCCCTTCTTTCTCTTCCAGAAAGAGAGAAGGAGAAGGAGAAAGAAAGAGGTAAAAAAGGGGGGTCGGAACACATCGAAGGATAAAGAGGGAGTGGGCGACGAACGCGCACGGGGGAGGGGAAGGGGGACGGGGAGATTAGGGTGTGAGTCTGCGATTATTGTCGCTTTCCCGACTGACAAAGTAACTACGCCGGAATACTTCTTATTTCCTGCCGCTGACAGGGCGCATATTACGAGAAAAGAAAGCTAATAACAGCCACCGCGCCGCCGCCTCGTCGTTCGGCTACCTGCATTGACGGGCGCGCCTCGCAAACCCGTCCCGGGTTACATCGCCGCCCCCGACCCCTCGTCCCCCTGATCCTCGCTATTGATTTGTGCTGGTGGAATCGGGTACACGCGCGTGTGTAGCAGAGACAGGCCTGTGAAACCCGGTTATTAGTTCCCTGCGGGAGAGCGGACCTCCTCTCGTTTTCTCTCTTTTTCTCTCCCCTCCCCCGCCCTCTCTCTCTCTCTCTCTCTCATTCTTTTTCTTTCTCTCTCGCTTATTCTTCAGGATTTCTGAAGGTACCGTATGAAACTCCTCGATTGAAGAGAGGAAGATGGGAAGAACCGCAGAGAAGGAGAGGTCGAGAGGCCGTCTATTATTTCATCCGTGACGTCATTGCCGCAAGCGTTGCTCGATGTTAACGTGAACGTGACGTCGCAAGTCGTCGATGGGCTGTTTTACGCGGTGGTGCTGATACCAGCCGCGGGGGAACGCGCGATTAACGAGCCTCGTCTGTCGTAAAGGGCTCTCACGATCATAATAAGTTGCTCGCGCTTGTCCCGATGAAATGCGGATATTTATGGGTGTGACGGATAAAATGATAAATTCGCATAGATAAATCGAACAAGCGCGACACAAAATGTCCAGTGACATTTTTGCTCGTTTCAAATAATTATTCTTTTAAACTCTGTAGTAAACTATACATTCTATTTCTACATTCCATTTCTATTTGAATATTGCCAGTTACCATAAAATATTATGTGAATTTAACGATAATTTTATTGTGTCGAAGATCGAAAGGCGTTTATCGAACGTTTGTCGAGGCGAAATCTTGGCCCGATTTAATGCTGTCGATTTCTTTTCCGGATTCCAAGATTTATGCAGACTTCAAGATACGCCGTTAATATCCGTGCCAATAAATCAAAGGTAAATCGACCCGAAACCCGACAAACCTGTTTCAATCGTGCCTGCTTTGAGTTTTTATGTCGCAGTTTAAATAATTAAAGAAGAACTGCATGGCATAATCATTGTTCGACGTCAACATCGTTTTTTTCCATTATGCTTCCCATTATGCTTTTCTCATTTTATATCTTACGTCTATAGTTTGCATCGCCTCTCTTTAAATTTTCCATAGACATCGCAATCATAAAGTGCTAATAATGTTACCTTAATAGTATCGTTTCCACACCGCTCGAAATTACGCTATAAATTTCTACGTTTCACAAGTTTTACCGTACTTTCACGATATATCGTTAATACGTCGAGTTTACGTGCGTATGTGTAATATTATCCTGATCGAACCGAGGACCGAAGCACGATGAGAAACAAAAATATCCTTTACATCTTATTTGTATTTCTCGCGCGGGGGAGGTACACGTACGTGTGTATCGCCTCGAAGAAATAAATTCTCGTTCGCGCGAGGTGCAAAGTGTAACGGGTCAATTATCGTGTTTACACGGGGGGAGTATGGTAACCGGCGATTTCTTGGAGTACAAATACCGGTAACTTAGTTAAGGTTGCGCTCGCGTTCGGATCTAGAGCGGAGACGACTCGGCGGATGGAAAGAGGGGAAAAACACAGAGATACAGGAGGAGGAGAGAATGGCCGAGGAGAGTGACAAGTCAGAGGAGAGGAAGAGAGAGATATCCGCGATGAGAGAGTTTATGCGTGTATCTGTGTATACGTTACTACTGGCATACGTATAATATAATCGGTGACGAGGGGAGCAGCCGGTGGCAAGAGGGGACAAGAGGGGGCGAATGGGTGAACGGGTGAATGGCCTGCCGCGTCCTTGCGAGCCACCTGACCACACCGGCCGTGCCGCCACCACTCGGCCTCTCCAGCATCCTTCCAGCGGCTCGGACTCGCCTTCCAACCGGCAAACCGCTCGTCCACTGAACTCCTACCTGACCGATCGCATACATTCACGGCTCCTCCAAGCCGATTCCCGCGAGTCCTTCGACCGTCTCGAATCTTCGGTGCGTCACTCATTATTCAAAAAGGCTAAGAGCGTGCCGATCGTTATCGGACGCGGCCCTCGGCACTTGACAGCAGATTCTGAAGTTTGGCCACTTATATTTGTCTCTGAATTGAGTTTCAATTCTTACACAATTTCGAGACATCTACATAAATATTTGCAATAGCAATTATTACGTATATACATTATATCTTTATGTTCATATAATAGTAATTTTTTATAGCAATAGAAAGGTATATTAATGTATTAGAAAATACATGAATGAATTTTAAACGCGTTTTAGGATATATTAGATAATAATTTGCGCGTATGTGTGGGCAAAGAGAGCCATTATAATTTTATGTCGGTCTCAGGTATCTGTTTCTTGCAACTGTGTCCAAAAGTGATTGTCTGTATGTTGCATGCTTCCTTATTTCCAGAAAACACCCACATGTCATTAGCATACCTTAACGCGATACCTTTCTGGGGAGCTGTTTGCTTTAACATAACTTGTTTACTTGTTTCGCATAACGCATACAATCGCGCTTTTAATTTTTATATTACACGATATCGAACGATCATTCGGCATTTATCCATACGTACTGATTGTTTTGCAACGAACCTTCCCGTTCTCTAATGAATCGCTATTTATAAAACGCATTATTCTACCTATCTTTGCGACAGATCTATGACGCGAAGCGATTTCTACATCTTACTTTACTACGCAGTATCTAATCCAGTATTAGGTTCCTTATCTCAATTACCGATTTTAATTACTCTACGGTTTATTGCGACATACACACATTTCTGCCTGTGTATCCCTGTGTACGTGGCCACTTACAATACGACATTGCGTAAGTGCGCACTTAAAACGTGCATAATTTCCTTCTTAATGTTACGTTGTAAACCTATACTAAGGCACGGCATTCCGTGCCTTTTCGTCCTACCGGATGATCATCAATCTCGATTATTCTAAAGATATTGATATCATCGGCACTAAAATCGGGGCTGAATAATCTCCGTTGCAAACTACGACGACTCGGATCACCGCTGACAAATATATGGTCGTGAAACGAAAGTGAGATCGGTACTTTCGATCGCGAGATGTGCGTTTGATGCTTCGTAACGACCGTGCTCATAAAGAAGAGACGATCCATGGCGGTGTACCACCGTGACGTTGATGATTTGTTGCGCCTTCCTGGCATGCCGAGGAATAAACTGGAACGCGCACGCCGTTTATATACCGGCGGCACGACGGTCCCCCTCTGGCACATCGAACTCTCATTATTGCTAGACGCTTCCATCGCGAACTTCCGCGCCGTCTCTATCCGTCCATTTGCGCGTAATCCAAGCTGATTTTATGTACTCTCTCGAAGCGTTCCGTATGCCGTTGACTCCAATCTTCTCACCCTTAGGCCGGCGCTCTAGTACCACTTTCTTACCATGCCGAAAGTGGCTATTTAGCGTCTTTATGACTTCTCACTACCTAGAAATCGTAGTTTGCCCACGGCTAGATCGCCTCGTGAATTTATCAACCGCCGTATTAGCGCGGCGTGATTACCTTAGTCGTATATATTTTTACTTGCCGATCATTATACACGTTTCTACATTTATTCTATTTATTCTCTGCCATATATTTTTATACTTAATTTTTCTCTCTACCAAAAACGTCGAATGCCTGTGTACGATATACTTCATTTGAGGAGACACAAAGATGAAAAAGAAAATCTTCGAAAATGGAAGATCGCGTTGTTATACAATTGCGTATCAACCCGCAATTTGTTTAATTTTCAAAGAAAATTAATTCGCGTTACGATTCAGCAACGTCACGATCGCACGTACGATCGTTTTTATGTCACGGATGGTTGAAACTCGACTGAACGATTACACGCTTTACGGTGGTATCCTGTCGAAGCATGTAACCAGTATTGGCTCAACAGAGACCGTAGGTTACGGAAAGATCCTCGGGGCTAATGATCCATCACCTCTTGATTCTAAAGTCCGAAGTGGCTACTTAACGACTTTACGGCTGCTTGCTACTCAGGAACGCCCACGTGCCACAGGTAAATCCCGCCGACGCGCCTGCGAATTGATCGACCGGTCTATTAATAGAGCGGAGCGCTACTTGCAATCTTCCGGAATGAGAAATGATACGATCCTTCCAATTTTCGAGAAAGGAGTGCGTGAAAGCCAACGACTTCTCTTCCATTCGAATAATAAAATATTTTTACTATTTTTATTTGATTTTTATGCAGAATAAAATTTTAATCTTTTTCGAAAGTTCGCATTTCGACATGGGAAAATCTTCTTGTCTCTTTTAAATTAAATATAATATAATATAATATATAATATATTAATAAATAAATATTATCGATTATAAGATTTTCAATACCAGTCCGAATAGAGTATATCGAGTCTTTTGGAACATTAATCGCATAAAATTAACTCAAATATTTGACAAAGATTTGACATTACAGAATAAAAGATTAGAACGATATTTTACTTTGTAAAAAAGAATGAGTTTCTATTTATAAAATGTTATTATTTCACTTATCTATATGAAATTTTACTACTAGTATACTATATATCTGATGGAATGACATCAAGCATTTGTCAGATACTTAAATAGTTTTTACACGGTTATAAATTACAGAGAAGGAGAGAGAAGAATGTTTAGTGGACATTATATTTTCTCAAGACGATTCATTTAACATCTTCGGATTCCACGCGGCAGCAGGAATGCTGGCGTTTCAAGTCGAAAACCATAGAAAGGAGAGAGAGAGAGAGAGAGAGAGAGAGAGAGAGAAGCAAATGAAAGAAAAACAATGACATAGTATCTACCTTCGTAGGAATCTCGTATCTACCAGGTTCTTCTCTTCTTCTACTTCTGAATAATCATCTCTTTTGTCTTCTTCCGAGATCTTTCGAATCCGTAGGTAACCAATCACAAATATCTGATGTTTCGATCCTGATACAACGAATTCTAGATAACGGGATGTCTTTTCTCATTAATTGGATGAAGGTCGTTATGATGTTGATATTTACAATATCTTAAACTTTCATGTATTGATTATTTAACAATATTTTTATAAAGATGCGAATTTTTGTAATATAGATATTTTAAATATTTTGTCTTTAATTCCTTATCTATAATAAGATGGCTTAAGCTTGAAATCGAAAGGAAATCGATTATCATTCTTTTTTATTATTTTTCTTTCGCTGTCGATCGTGAACTTTATTTATATTTACTCCATAATATTCGCTCTGTGAAAATAGATGAAATGATTAATAGTTCTATCTTATCGCATTCTTTTTCTATTAATTTAAGTGACTTAGGAATGTATCTCATTGCATTTATACGTTATCTCTTGTTATCTCACAACACTGTGCGTTTCTGAAGTCTTTTTTTTATTTTGCATTAAGTAATCTCGCCGATCC
The DNA here is from genome assembly GCF_055798465.1 of Pogonomyrmex barbatus. NCBI lineage: Eukaryota > Metazoa > Arthropoda > Insecta > Hymenoptera > Formicidae > Pogonomyrmex > Pogonomyrmex barbatus. Next base: position 3,675,894 of record NW_028297099.1, on the reverse strand, counting down.
ACTTCACTTGTGTAATAATATTAAATTCGAAATCCATTTATTTGCAGCCAACGAAACATTAGCATATCTTATACCAAGAGGATTTCCTAGTTATCGTCAAATGAATATATTACATCTTGTCAAGATTATATTATTATAATTAGTAAAATAATTAAGATGAATTTACGCGCTGCAAATGATTAAAATTCTGATGCAGAATTCAGTCCGCAACGATAAGCGTCGTGAAATTTCGATATTCGATTATCGGTATCCGCTAGTTAGGTGCGATCGGGGTCAGGCGTTTAACAGGATTTGAGAACCAGTTGTTCACAATCCATCCAATCCGCGAAACATTTAGATGATACGTGAGAACGTTAGAGAAATAGAATTCTAGATGTCTTACGCGCGAATCTTTGTCAAAGGTTAAACGGCGCGGAATGACGTTTCGCATTGTTCGTCAAGCTGACCAAGATTCTTTCCTGTCTGCAGGACGGTGCGCTTCCTGATGTTCGCCGTAATTGTACGACGGTGGACGGGGTCGATACGGCCGTAAACCCGATCAGCTGGAAGGAGATTCGAAGCCGGTGAGTCCAACGGCATCTGCTTATTGTGCTTATTCATTCGGGATGCGGCTATTCGCCCGTGTACAATGTGACTTAATGGAACCCATAAAGACCTTTAACATTACTATGAAATCTATCGCCGTGGTCTGACTACAAACCAATGCGACTTATCGGCGATGCTTCCCCTCGCGATACACCTTCGCGTAGCCATGTCCGCGAATACGACACGTACCCATTATATCGGGCCCGCATAGTTGAGACCGCATAGTTACAAGCGTATTTCAATTGAAATCATGTTGACGTAATCGTATAATAGTACTTCTTATGCCCATTTCTCATTTATCAACATGTAAACGAACTTTAATCTCGGTTTACTTTATTTTTTAATTTGTTTTGGTTCTGAGAATTAGAAAAAGATAGGGAGTAAATTAATCTACATTGGTAGAAATAGATGTTATTTATATAAATTCGCACGTTGATAAAATTATCAAATAGATTGTAGACTCCATAAAACCGTCGCCGTCTTACATTTCTCATTCTACTTTTTATCTAACAGAGAAGGTTGATATCTATTTGCTGAAGTGTTAGGGCAATCGTTTTCGTTCCTTGAAAAGAATTGTCACGGCGAAGAGCACACGATATCACTTCTGTACATCTCAATACTGATATGCTATCGAAATAATTTATATTTCGCTCGTAAATATGACTGCTCGAGATTGCGGGCGATCGACTGCCTCGCTCGAATCTTTTGTTTGACAACATGTCGAACACGTAATTACTCATGATGATCAGTACAAGAAATAGGATTTTGCGACACGATGTAAATGACAGGAAAAAAAAATACTGTATATTTGTTCGGGTTAAGTATTCAGGCACGCGCGGACAATTACGGACGGAGACACGATTTTATAATAAGTCAATCCATTTTCAAGCTGCGTAAGAACGACTTAACGAAAAAAGACCCGGGCTGGATATAGTTATTGCGGCTGTACGTGAACAGGTCGATCCGGTCGAGTGAGATCAAAAGAGGAACGTAGAATGAAAGATGGAAGGAGAGAGTAAAGAAGAATGGACGACGGAGAGGAGGGAGAGAGGTTTTCGCGATGGGAAACAAGACGAGGAGGGGGGCACAGAAACGCGAAGTGCACGTATATGACGGCATCGATAAATACGTGAAAGGGAGGAAGAGAGCGGCAGAGGTATGAAGAGTGAAAAAAAGGAGAGGAAGAGAGGGAGAAAGAGGGAGAAAGAGGGATATGTCGTACAATAATCGAACGCGCTCGCAACGCAGTGTTTGCAAAAGAGCGATATCTAATCGGCGAAATACTCGTCGAAAAGTAAACCCGAGAACAGGGTGGAGCACAGGCACGCATATATCGTCTCCCTTCGTCGTTCACGATCGGTTTCATCCGTTTGTTTCTCGCTCGCTCGTGAACGGGTTATGCGCACCGGAGAGCCTCTTCTGGCGGCAATACCTGCCGCACAGCACGCCCCATTCGGTGTGGACCCGTTCGGTGGTATCTATATGTACACACACACACACACACACACACACACACACACACACACACACACACACACACACACATCAAGGTGCACGCGAGCGCGAGTACGCATACTCGTGCATTCACGCCGGCGAACATGTATTGCCGTATATACCACCACCGAGTATTGTATAATGCAGCCATTGATAGCCGTCCTCTCTTTCACGCACGCGATCTGTTGCAGTCGCTGCAACCCGTGTCCGGTGACAGCCTCCAGTGTCCAGTCTCCCTCCCGGTGAGTGTCCACAAGATTTATTTTCCCAGACGATATACGGGGTGTCGTTGCGAAAACTGGACGCGCGCTCCCGCCGCAAGAACGGAAAATCCGGCGCCGAATTCATGTGCCGGATACAATTGCGAGAATAATGATTGTCGGACATTTCCAGGGCTGCGAGCACGATCTAAGCGGAAATACTATTTAGTGAGGTGTGACTTTGTGGATTGGATGTTTCTCTTGCGAACGTTAAGGTTCTCTCATCCATCAGAAATGGAGCCGATTGAGTACGTAGAATAGCGTTTAACTATGCGCTTACCATGCTAGTAAAAAAAAACACATCGTAAATATTTAACTGATTATTATTTAATTATAAATATTATATACCGTTCTATTACTGCTGTTTTAATTAATGAAATTTTCTTAATTTATAAGGGAATTTAATTTTAAAATTAGTTTGCGGCTTAATTATCAAATAAACTTGAGATAAACAGATCGAAATTTTAACGAATTAAAATTGAAACGAATAGGCGAGTAACTCGCTTGGTTAATTTTCAATTGATCAAATTTGATAGACCTTACTTCATGGATTTAATTCTATACATTTGACGATAATATTGTATTATAATATAATTTCAAAATTATTACGAATTTTTATACATCTCCATGAAAACCTCGCACGTAAAAGTCTATCACAAAAAATCTATTAATAGTAACGATAGTAATAATCGGACATTTTATTCATCACGCGAAACATTATGAGAAACAAACTTTGATTTCACAATCCGTCTCGCCAATCTCCGTTGGTACACGACAAAGCGGAAGCGAGCTACTGTAAGCTTACGCAACGTCCGAGTTCCGTCGTCGCTCGCGTAAGATCGGCTCGAGGCAAAGAAGCGTGGCGAGAGCAAAACTTCTTTCCGGCTATCGGCTCGTTCGCGACTTTCGCCATTAATCGCGCATATATCGTCTCGTTATTTTTTCGATCGCGATCTCGGCCGTCTCTCCCCCTCACTTTCCAAGCGCTGTCTTTCGCGGGGGCCCCGCGGTACTTAACGAGCAGATCACTTTCAGTTGTATACAACGGTGATCAATTTACAAGCGCAGCAAATCGCCACGGGACCGTGTGCGAGTCGCCGCGGAAGATTGCGATCGCCATACGGCGGCCGGTTCAGCGAGAGGAAACGTTCCGCTCTCGTAGGTGGTGAACGAGTTACGATTCCTGCGCGGCGATTTGCACGCTGCAGAGGAAACGGCTCGAAAACGGCTCGGGAAACGATTGGGACACCCGTTGAGTCGTCGATCGTTCCGTCACTCGCGAACGCGCGAAATTGCGTAAACGGAATCGAATTATCGTCCATTGCGAGAACGGGAAATTCGCGGGCACGGTTCGATTTATTGGACGATCGCTGATGGATACTCACCGAATGGCTGTCATTTTGCGGATAACTAAAAAAATTGTCGACGGTCCTCGTTTCATCGCACGCGGAAGACGATTTAATCGTATTCTGATCGCCCGCGCGTTTGTCGATACATCTTCGCGAGTTAAGAAATATTCATAGTTTCATAATGTTTAGAAGGTGTAGGGAGTATCATAATATCAAGTCTACATAGGCGTATCCAAGATTTTTTCGGCGAGGAAGGGGAAAAAGGATTATCAATTCTATTAACACATAAACAGCAATTTTTTATTAATGAATTGTTTTTTTAGATATTTGAGAGCTTAGATTATCTCTTCATTCTTGATTTTGAATGAGCAAAATATTAAATTTGCTAGATCATAACTTTAACTTTTTTTAATTTCGGGAGCGTTTGAACCTCCAAACTCCCGCCCTCTGGATATATCTATGTAAGACTATTTTCATTTTCTTAAATCGCGAAAATTTTTGCGTACGATGACATAATACGAATTTGTGTAATGAGATTTCTCGAATATCGGTTCCATTCCCGAATACGGATGTCGCGTTTGGCGCGATATTGACATGCCGCTACCAACGGCGGGACGCTAAGTAAATAGTACGCCATAGTTACGAGTACGCCCGGTATCGTCGTTCCATCTCGCACTTGTCAATAAACTTGCAGTATCAGCCTATCTTCCAAGGCGACGATAAAATGTTGTTACGGTTTAACTCGAGATTTTCGACGGTGGGAAAGAGAGCCACCTTAATCTTATCGCTCCTTTGTGCAAATAGCACAATGATGATTCGCGATTGCGCGCGTCGCGGCGAGGCGAATCTCGGAGCTTCCGCTAATTTTGTTTCCTTGTTTCTTCGGCGAAAAAAGCGGATCGTGCCGCGGACGTTAAATTGGGAGCAATCTGGGCGCGACGGCATCACAAAGAAGTCATCTTGGTACGTCCGTATAAACCATGGCAAAAAATGATATTTTCTTCGGCATTTGTTAGTCATAATTCTGGCGCTCCTTCTCTCAGGCGATTATTAAGGCTTCGCGTGAGAAAGCCAAAGGGGAGAGAAGAACTACATAGAATCTGTTCATCCGTTCTTGTCTTTGGAAAAAGAAAAAGCTGCAGAAAATGCGACAAAATACATATATGTTTGCGAGATATGCATTAAATTGACACAGCGTGTGATTTTTATCGCAATATTTTTATTTTCTCGAATGCAAAAAATATTGTGTCACTCTCGCGTTCGGAGACGCGGATGTCATTTGTCATCGCGTGTTATTATCGATATCTCAAATTTTTGGCAACGACAAATGCTTTAAGAATATTGCGCCTCGATGACACGCAATGCAATCGTGTTTGAAAATCTCGATTGCCTGCAGACAGCGAGTCAGAATAATAAAAGCGAATTGAAAATATCCGAAGAATGCATTAAGAATATATGCTGTGGATAGAACTACACAGAGGCGAGCGAGAGTCGACTTGCGGAGAAGAAAGAAAGAAAAAGAGAAGTTGAAACGCGCGCTTTTGTCGGTACGTCATTACGACATCCGGTCACCGTATGGTCGTTAAAGTGACACAAATGGTGTTTCAAAAATATCAAGCAAAATATGAATCCGAGTAGAAATAACATTGCGCCGCTCTGTTGTTGCGATGTTTGTGATGTCTTTTTACACTCATTATATTCGATAATTTATTCCTTTAAGTATCATATTATCACAAATAAAAATATTTTTCTCAGCCCAATGAAGGAAATATATTATACAAAACAGCATCACATCACACAATATTCATATTTATTCAAAATTTAAATTTATTTATATTTATAGTTTTATACAAACAATTATAAACACGCATCTATCTGTTGAGTATAATGAAAGGAGCATCGAATAGTATCAGGTTGTTTGAAACGTGTCGGCCAACGATTAACACACTCTCGCGAGATTATGCAGATCCTGGAAAGCTTGTCTATTTAATTCTCGATTTATGCGGAACTCGCCGGTCGTTCGGCATGTGACCCATAGCGACCGTTGTCGACTTTAATCGGGGCCTGTGTGTGCGTGGAACAGCCGATCGTGAATCTGCCGTTGACGCCGAGAGAGCCGGTCTCCTTGACAAAAAAAAGTAGGCAAGCATAATCGTAAAGTGCGAATGTTATTCTCCGGGCGATGAGCGAGGCCGCGCGAAAGAAAGAGCGAAGGGGCAGTATTTTTTCGGCGTGTATAATGGAACGCTATGGAATAAAAATTCCACATCGCGGCAGAGAACTCAGACGATTCGGCTCAATGCTGGAGACTTGACGTTCGGATGGACTGTTATAACGGATGGTGATTCACAAAGCAGCATTTTCACATAATTAGTGACTTTACTATTATCAGAATATTATTGAATATCGTGCCGGGTCGTGTTCGAGTCGATATAGGAATTTATATTCGTTGGATTGGTCGGGTGATATTTTCCGTTTCGTCGTTCCTCCGATATTTTGCACGTTAGAACCTTTTCATCGTTCCTTCGTTGAACTCGTCAATAAATTCAAAGGAAAACTAAAGATCGGCGCACCCCTCAGCCTTCGAGCGTGGCGCCGGATTCCATCGAGCACGTCAATTGCGAATGATCGACGAACTAAAGACGAAACAGGGACGAATTTCGGTCGGCCGAATTGCACAAGCGGATTATACGTTTTCCTTCGTAATAAAACACGGGAGGTCTCAAAGGGAAAATAATGTCTCCCTGATTACTCGCCTCGATTCAACCCGCTGCTCTCCTCTCCCTTCTCGACGCCTCTTTCGCGCTGTTTCTCTTTGCAGGGATATAACTTCCCGGTCCTTTCTACCCGGGACTTTGTTGAAATGGGGATTAAAACGATGTTTGCGCGGAAGCCAAAAGCATTACCGACTTTATCTTTCGAATTGCACCGTATTACTTTTCCTTTTATCTTCTGGCGCTTCTCTGATATTTGTTTCCTTAATTTCAGTCGAGTCGACGAAGGAAGATATCTTGTGCTCTATAAGATTACATTTGTAAGAATTAAAATATGGAATCAGCTTTTTCATAAATGCAACCAGATTACATAAAATATTATTTTTCATTTAGATATACATTCATAATAATTGAATTTTAGAATATGTTTTTATCAAATATCTCGTGTGTTACGTAACTTTTAAACATCGAACATACATATATCACGGCTGTAATCGAGGTAATACATTAAAAAAGTTGATTTCACGTAACAGTCATTTTTTTTTATCTTAATGACCCATTATTTGTGCATGACGACAACAATATTATCATTACTTAAATTTGATAACGACTCGAACGTTGGCCTGTCGTCCGGCGATCGTAAACCGGTTGGACAACGATACAAAGTCTTACTTTTCGAAAATCGGCTCCACAAAAAAGAACTGCATTAAAATTTCAGTTATTAACTCTATAAGGATGAATAATCATAATTATAACTGTTTTCTAGGATTTCTATATTATAAATTTCTTTTATTTCCGTCTTTTATAATATAAACACATTTAAATATAAATTATCGCTTAATATATTATTCGTGTTAATTATGCTATGATAATTATGAAAAAATATGGATGATATAAAAGCGGTATGTCAGCATATTAATATTGAAACGATAAAAAATAGAAGCACATGACGTTTCACCTTTAAATTGAAAATGCGGTTTCTTAACATATATGCCATTTGATAAATACTACTAAGAGTGATTGTCAAGAAACAGTAATCATTAACTAGTGGCACGCTAATAATTATAATGATGATTAATCACTTAGAAAGATAATATATGCAACTTAACTCTCTCTTCTTTTGTTCAACTTGACGTTTTTATAATTTACATTCAATTATATGTTACATCCCATTTGTAGTTTACAAAAAGGCGATCATCTTTCGCAAGATATGACGTAATGTTCACCGGCGCTTGAGTCTCATCGATATCAAATATTCAGCGAGCGAGCTGCAAAGACAAAACCGTCGGTCCCCAATTTTACCACGAGTAAAAAAAGAAAAGGCGCAAGCTCAAGAACCAAACGGTCGGTCGAGGCGCGGTGGATAGACGTCGCGGTGAAAGCTCGTCCATAATATATGGAGCTTGTGTGAACATAAAATTCTCCAATTGCAAAATTGATGCGACTTATGTTACTCTCTCTCTTCCTTTCTCTCGATACCGCCATATCCTCCCCGGTAGTCACCCCCGCAGCAGCATCGTCTACGATGATGCCACGGGTCTCGCGGGTCCCCTCCTCGTTTTACTGTAAAGCAACTCCTCATATTGTACAGGGACGCGTAATTCATTTTTTACCGGACTCGGCTCAATTATTTATAAATTGCTGCTCCCTCGGGGAGGACGGGACCGACCTGTCATCCCTCCGATGCGACGCGACGCGACGCGCCATGATGCTGCGTTTTCCTCTCTTTCTCTGATAACAGCGATTCTCTGATAAAAGCGAAATGAAAAATAAAAAGCGTGCACGAAATTCTCTACGATCGGTCAGCAATTCCAAGCAATCGAACAAGAAATGTTATTTGTATAAAAAATTGTTGCGATATAGGATTAAAGAAAAAACACAAATTATGCATTACGCAAATGATAATTTAGAAACTTGTAAACAATTTAATATTTTATTAAATATCTAATTCCAATTGAAACATTTCGCAGAAACATTTTTTTACACAAGTCTGATATTTACATATAAAAATTGTTTGATTGACAAATCATAATCTTAATTCAGGATTAAATATTCATTAAAAGAAAAAGAGCTCGGCTTGTAAGAACTCTGTAAAGTATCAAATAGATGATAGATCAATTATACGTGGAGATCACATATAACCTTGTGCAGCACGCGTTCACGATCGCGGCTTCATAATCCGCAATCTTAATAACGCGCCGTTCTACATAAATTTACATGTAATAGTAGGCCTTTTCGCGAACCTGGCAATTTCAGGCTCAGACACATCGCGTGGTATACGCACGCAACGCATTTGTCTAATGGTAACACCCACGTATTCTCAAATCTCAGCATCATTATACATTGAACATTATACATTTTTAATAATCACAGGACCGTAAACTCAATTTTACTTGCTATACAGTAAAGCTTGTTTACTGTGTACGGTTATCTCTATGAAATACTTCTAAATATTTTGAAGATGAATATGAAAATATTTCTATTTAAAAAAAAAAAAAACCAGTATATCAATATTTACTTTTTTATATTCAAACGATTGATAAGCCATTCTTTTCTTATAGTATAATTTGTATTAATTTACATTAATTATAAGGACTATATAAAAACAAATCATTACGAATATTAAGAAGCATAATCTATTAAATAAATTTTTATTAATTTTATATTAATACTGCTTTCTTAAATAGTGTTCAAAAATATTTCAAACGTATATTTTGTCAAATAATTATTAATAAAGTCTAAATATAAATAAGTAAATTGTTTCAGCTAATTTCGGATCTTATCATTCTCACCATTTCATCGGTAATTCGAATAATGTTCAAAGAGTATCGCAGTGATTTGATGCCTGAGATTATTATTACAGGGATATCGCCTGCTTTGACTACTCCCTAGAGACAACAATCTCCCTTTCTATCTCTGTGTTTTATCATCCATTCTGCTTTCCTTCCCTCTTAATGTAACTGTAACTGTGTAACTATGATTGCGATTCGTTATTTACAAAATTGACCAAAAGAGCGAGAGATTTTTTTTTTAAAAGGATCATATGCTTTTTAATTAGTCTTCCTCCGCGTCCAATTTTCTTCCACTCGAGTGGACCGTCAGAAGCATAGCAAATTCGTCATATACATCATAACTTATTAGATATTCTGAGAATATCATTTGGACGGTAAAGCAATAGTAGCATCAATATATCAATGGAAATAAAAAAATTTGGAAATATTTTTTACAATGAAAGATATTTATATTTATATACTGAATTGATATAGATGAGTACACATGAGTACACATTGAGTTTAATGTCATTTTAACAGCAGATATCGTGGTATGCGATCGATCGAGCACGTAATTGTTAAACTAGCAATTAATCAGTAAAAAACATTCATCTCGTAATTCAAGTCGCAAGTGTTGCGACAACTGACATCGCATTCCTTGGTAAACAGCGAAACAAAACATATTGATCTGTTTTTCATAAAGCCGAATTATGCATGCATCGATGACTACATAAACCGATTTTTGTTAAATTATCCTATTGAAACTTGAGAAAGTATTAGTTCGCAATTGACATCAATACAATCGGTTACGTAATTACACATATAATATGCCAAACGTGTAAATATTTATCGTGTAGACAATGTAGATATAATTATTGTATTCTACATTGAATAGAGAAATAATTGATAAGAAAAGAACATGTGTTTGTTAATATCGGGAGCTTTATCGAACGAACAGGTAGGTCGATTAAAATCGATTTTATTTGTAATTTTCCATTTAAAGTCAAACATAAAAGAGAGCGTAATTCTCGATCAAGTTTTTGCAAAGGTAAAATCATTTGCGGTGTTTGTTAACTAAACTCGTCGATAAAATTTAACGTAGCGGTAAAAATACGAATTTACGTGTACGAAAAGCCCATTGCGCGAAATGCGCGAGGCATATAGTGCGAAATGTAACGTGTCATTAGAAAGCGCGAGGTCGTAGCTGCCGGGAGAAATCACGGGACATCGCGCACGACGGCTCTTTCCTTGCGATTCGTTAAAAATGACCAGGCGGACTCTGCGGAGAGCGACGAAGTCGGTCGGCGTCCGCGAGATTCGTCTTTATCCTCGCGCTCGCCGGACACAATGCTACACTCTCACGAGAGCGCGCATCACACGAGAGAGGACAAGGAGGACGCGCCGCGACGTTCACGCGTGCACGCGGACGCGCGATCGGGGGCTACCCTTCAAACAACCTTGATATTAACCAGTTGTGGAGGGCCCATTGTCGGCTCCGGACTATGGACATTGTGCTCTTTGAGCGTCCCACAAAGAGCAACGGCTCGCACGCTCGGTGTGCGTGCGGTATTCAGTCAACGCGCTATCTCTGGTCCCCGGGGCTCCGGTGCACACACATACGTACACACACACGCGCACTGAGTGCCGTTAGATTGCTGCTAAAAGCGCGATGCCCGCGAGGCATTATCCATTGTGAGCATGGAGCATCTCGAAAACGTAACGTCGGTATCACGGCCGACCACCGGTGGCCAGAGCGAGTAAAACGAAAGAGACGATTGTGATAGATTTATTGGTTTGTTGAAACCGATCGGCTGAACCGAATAAAATTAGACTGATTTTTCTCTAATTTCAACTTTCGGGATTTTATAAAAATATAAGCTCAACAGAAATTAATTGGAAATAATATGAAGCTCGATTAATTGGAAAAATTATATTTTATTTATATAATTTACCTTTCTCTCTCTCTCTCTCTCTCTCTCTCTCTCTCTCTCTCTCTCTCACACTCTATTTAAATTGACTTTTATTTATTCAAATGTGTTTGTTCTTATTAAAAGCAATTTCAAAGAATATATATTTTGCGTGTCGTTTATGCATTATTTGCTTTTACTTAAAAATTTTTTAAAAAGTATAAATATGCTTCTACACAAATCTTCACGTGTGGCGTGTCGAGCCGACAATCAGAGACACGGGTACCACTTTTCAAAAGCGTGAACCACCCACCGGTCGCCGAAGGAAGATATCACAATAGGTCTGCCGTTTAAGGCGCGAAGGGTTTCCAACGGCGGAGATTAATTGGTCGCGGAAGGTGCGAGAGCGGCCCGAATTCGACGATACAGCGAAACATCGAATCTCTCTTGAGTGTAATCACACACAAACACACACACACACACACGCGCGCGCGCGCGCGCGCGCGCACACACACGTGTTCGCCGAGAGGTATGAGACGGAAGAGGGAACACATCGGTTGCGTACGGTCGCACGAAGCTCGTCTTAAGGCCCTAAGCTCCTTGTCGGAGGACGCGACCACGCATGCGTGCCAAGGACTAACGCACCGGCGACGGCACAATGCCGCGGCCACGATGAATGTGGGCATTAAATGATTATAGTCAGGGATTTGTATGAACAAATGGATGACAATGGCGTCCGCGAATGGCCGCGCGGGCATGGAGCGGCCGGCGACGAACCGGCCCCTTGTGTTCCGCTCCTTCCTCTTTCGAGATTCAATGAGAAGCTAATTGGAGGTTGCATCGTTGGCGTTGGCTGCAAGCAAGCGCAACGCGAGCGGTAGCGCTCCTTGTATCTTATATGCGTGCGCATTATTCTCTGCCGACCGACCGCGCCATTATGCAAATTGCGCTCATCGATAAACGCACTCCTATTATTTTAATGTTCGTTGTTTAGTCTGTATTGATGTGAGACGGATGCTACACAGGCACTTGATACACAGGTACACCTCTTGTGCGCTGTCATTGCATATGGTGCATGTAAAGCGTGCCTCGTCATCGTGCACTTTCTTCCACCTGAAAATACCGCGGGGAATTTCGATGAAATCGCTCGTGGCAGATAAGCGAAGGTAGTAAGCGCAGTATTATTTCGTGCGCACTATCGCGAGGTATCACAAACGCTCGTGTCTATCAATAGACAGCAGTGCGCCACTTATCCCTCGTAACGTTTCGCGTCGTCTAAATCATATCGGTTCCATAAATCACGGCCTAAAAGGGATCTCGAGAAATCGCCGGGCGATTGAAGAAGCTGGCCCACAATAAGGCGTGACGCATATCGGTGAACACTCTCCCGGCCAGATGTCTTCCAGAAGGTCTTTTTCGGCCGATAAACAAACCCACGCCGATATGTCCGTCAAGCGACGCGACGCCACGCCATCGAGTTATAAGCGCTCGGATTCCTGCGTGACGCGCTTCTCTCGTCGCGGCTGCTTCCGCGAACCGCGAGCTGACCGATAACGACCTGGACCCCGCGAGAGCAAAAGAAGAAAGTCGGGTCCAGGGCCGAGAAGAAAGAGCGCCGGGATCGGCCGACTGGCCGGTCGGTCGATCCGGCAGCCACCATCTATCACGCAGCTGTTGCTTCCATTGTGTTGTTAGTCTTACGTTACGCGTTGCGACGAGAGATGTCGAAGAGAGAGACTCTCTCTCTCTCTCTCTCTCTCTCTCTCCGCGAGCGAAGGAGTCAGCATGCGAGTGTGCAACATGTGTTTGTTCCGCGCCCTCCTTCCTCCTTCTTCCTGCCACCGCTTCTGTTTTCTACTTTTCTAGATCTCCCTCTTTTTTTTTTTCATTGCATTAGAATGTTATTCTTCCGATCTAACTGGAGTTGAGAACCACGTGGTGAGGAACGTAAAGCCGTGCGAGTCGAACAATGGATTAGAGATCTGGTCTTTTTAACTGGCATTCTCTCTGACGATTAATATCTCTCCATGTTTCTCCATTCATCTAGCTAAGCGTGGATTTTTTTTGTTAAATCAGAGATTAGCGATAGTTTGAGAGAATACGTATTACTATTTTTGTAATTAACAGAGCATTTTCCACAGATTAACTTCATACTTATCATTTACGAAGATAGCTATCATTAACATTCTTTCACGTACACAACATCGATTGCAAGTAAACGACGTATTAATTTCATGTAATGGACTAGCCGAGTATCAACCGATGCATTCTATATCAAGAAGCCCAGGAGTAATTTATAAATGGTCATCTCTCGGAACCCCAAAGCCACGCGCGCGGCTCGGAGAGAAAGAGGCGACGGAAGGATAGGAACGCGGGGCGGAAGGGCAAGGGAACGACGGAGAGAATCGTCCAGGGATACACAGAGAGCGAGCTAGGTAGAGAAAGGGCGCAAAGGCTGCGGGAGGGACGAGGGATGGGAGACCGGGACCACGAGACGGAAAGAGAAGGAGGGGAGAGAGAGAGAGAGAGAGAGAGAGAGATAGAGAAAGAGGGAGAAAGACTGAGACAGGCGGAAAGATAAGTCTTTGATGTCTAGCGGAGATATGATGATAATCATGATGAAGGCTTCCGCTTGCACGCTACAGCGGAATCCGCGCCTGCTACCTCCCTGCCGCGAGCCGCCATGTGCGCGCGCGTGGTTCCAAGCCAGGTATCTTGTGTTCTCGCAATCAATATAACGGACGTACCTCGAGACGTTGATATAGTCGCGGGTGACCTTACGTTAACGCGTTACGCCCAAACGGGATTCCAGATACGCAATGGGTCCGTGCGCGCACAGGTGCGCAAACGAGTTCCGCTACGGTTGGTGCATGTATCGCCTTAACGCAACGATCCCGGCACGAAATGAGTGCCAATTAGCGTTAAAACGCTTCATGCATAATATCGTGAAAAATTATATGCTCGCCGCGCAAAGTAAGTAGCATGTGTGACGCGAGATTCACGATTAATGATAAGATACCATGGAAATTGAAACGGATATTTTAGAGATACGAATGATATATTGTTTGAAACCGCCAATCACCGATAATTCACGTTTTTAATTTAATCTTTGAGATCTTTTTTCTAGGCTTCTTGGAGTAACTTTCTAACAGAAATTTAAATCTATTATTTCGAAATTGACGTGTAACCATAAAATAAAGTACGATGTGACGTAGTCAATCTTTTTCCTGAAATTTGGAAGAAAAAACTGTGAAAGCGGCAGCACTGGTCAATATACGGACACATTTCGTGTTCAGTCAAGAAGACACAACGGGAAATACATACGTACAATAAAGACGATGACTCGTCGCGAGTATGCGAGCGCGTATACAAGAAGCGCGTCCTGCTTTCACGACAATCCAATGCGGACGCGAGAAAGTAGTCGGTCCATCCGCCTTTATACATACCAATCGAATAGAAAGCCAGATAAGCTTTATAGTCGATCGAAATCGTAAAACGGCCAGACGGTAGAGTTTTAACGAGATGTACCGCGTCGTGACGATCACGAGCACGAAACATCCCCACATGCGCGGTACACGCTCCGCTCCCCGTGGATGATCGGCGGAATTGCAACCCCCGAAGTCGCGTTACGGCACCTCGGCACCCTGAGAACGAGTCACCTTTTAAATGTACGGGTCGAGTCGGATTCACGATTAATAATAGACCTTATCTCGAGGAATCCCGGGAATTTCAAGTATCGCGTTCTCCGAGTAGAAACGAGCGAATCGCGGTGGTTGTCTACACGCGGGATAATAAATCTCTCTATTTTATCAGCGAATGGTGGACCGCGAATCGGATACTTTCATCAAATCGGTGCCGCGTGTTCGGCTATTTGCATGCGTATGACCGATGCATATTCTCCGATTGAATATTGCTTGCTTTCTCGCGCGGGATTATTCGGTTTGCGCGCAGTGGTTTCTCCGATATAAAGATTAGTATATGTTCCAGAGAGAGAGAGAGAGAAAGAGAGAGAGAGAGAGAGAGAGAGAGAGAGAGAGAGATAGTATTATTTATGTAACTGTAGTATTCGCATAAAAAGGTTTCGTGTCTCGCGAGAATTGATATTGTACAGATGTGTACGTATTTATACATAAACGTACGATAAACTAAAAGAATATTTCAAAATTTTTAACTTGATCACATTTTTTTATTTTTTTATCACATACACCACGAACGCCAATTATCCTCCGATGTTCAAGACCGCACATTATTATATCGATATTGTGCCGTTTCTCTCGAGAACGAATTCTCTTCTGTCACATTGCATCGGGGAACGAATTTACTTTTAAGCCATCCGACATATTCTCCGATGCACGTGACCCCGGTGGCTGCTCTCCGGAGGGTTTTACCCACGAAATTTTATACCGTAAACCAGAAGAACGACTCCAACAGGGATAGGCACACGTGCGCCGGACATCGTTACTAAAACATTAGGCGGCGCCGATAAATGGCCGCAATAATCCTGCGGTTCGACTCGCACGCCGATTGTAGAGTAAAAAGCGAGACTCCTCTGGCGGCTATCCCACTCCGCTGACATAAATGATCGTCCTTCTTTCTTGGCCGCGTCTCTATACTCCACGGACCGATAAATACAGGTCCGCCATAGGGCGGAGGCGAAGCCCTGGTCCACGAATTATAGGCGTTTTAAAAATATTGTTCCATCACTTATTCAAGCGCCCGGCTAAGGTATTGCTTTCCAATAGTATCCTTCGATCACAATTTCCCACCGGCTGTATTATTGAAGCCTATCCCCTCCCAAAACTCGAGAGTAGTCTGGCTGCTACGCGGCGAATCGTCTACTTTGTAAGGATAGCTCGAGCGGATAAAAGGATGACGTATGATTATGGAAATCCGCGAGAAGCTGCTTTTCTATTTTGGAATATTTCAGCATCGATCTTCGTAAGTCATTCCAGTGTCATTTGTGCCTTTCAATGTAACGACACGTGTTGCTTGAAATTATTGTAATAATGTGTATTATTTGTTATACGATTTTTGTAAAATTGAAATAGATTTTTTTCAGTCGTCGAAGATTGTTAATGCGAGTAGATTTAATTACGGATTTAAACAGACTCGGGAATCGCGTATCGATTATTTCGTCTCTATTTCGCGGAATGCGATTTGGTTCTTACCGCATCCGTGCTCGTGGATGTGTCACGGATTAGTCCGCTTCTAATCTGTTACAAAACCAAAAGTTTTGATGATTTCATCAGAACTTTAGGATCCCTTGGAATATCCAACAGTCACACGCATCGCGACCGTAGAATTTTCAATGTCGTTTCTAGATAGAAATTCCAGTAAGAAAACCACATACATTGTACATACATTGTACAAAAAGCATTCAATTGTCGTAAAAATCTTTCCAATTAAAACAAATTTAATACCTTCAACAATCAATTTATTTATTTAATCGTCAAATCATCAAATTAACAGGAATATGAATGAATGAAAAATTAAATTTTTAAACAATCTAATGCTGAAATAAGCAAAGAGGCAAAGAATTATCTGGCATCAGGTTTCTTCCGAGAAATGCAACATGAGAACTATATTCGCGTTCACGGAAACTGCGACGATATCATTACATTGTAGTGTCCTCACTGATGCGCCGATTACTTCCATTCCTCCGTTCCCGCGGTTGAGTCCGCCGCTTCGTTTCAGGCGTTAATGAGGACAGGCGGTTGGGGTATTGCGCATACGTTAGAACCGCCGATCAACAACGAGCGATGCAATCGGCCGCGGATCGGTCGGCCGCATGCCGCGCGAGTAAAGTCGCGACGCGGGAGAAGACGCGGGAGGACGCGCATCGGCGTCAGAAGCGGAGCCGCGCGGAGCCACGAAGACGGGAATGGGAATGAGAGGCTCGAGAAGCGGCGCTTTCAATTATTCCCGCCGAACAATCCCGCCGCTTGTTTCCTTCGGCGATTACATCTACGAATATTTATTCGCCTTCCCGTTCCCGTTCCACGCGCGCTGCTTCCATCGTTTCGCTCCGTATCTATCCGCTCAACCCCCTTTGCTGCTCTCGCTTCTGCTCTCTCGATTGCTCCTCGCTCATTCTGAAGTCTCGATGTTTCCGTAAGAACCGCGGGAAGAGCACGATGTGGTCGATCGAGCTGAGTTGAGTCAGCCGCCGCGAAGTTTTCCGAACTAACTCGGAAGAATGTGGTTGCACTACTGTGAACAAGTACGTAGGTTGTCGGGAAAGACTAACACATCTAATCGCAGCTGAGTTCGCAGCTGAGATAATGAAGTTATATTTAAGAAAGGATAATTGGCAGGAAAAAATAAAATTAGATAATATAAGATATAAAATATCATCGATGAAAGAAAAAGAAACGGATTATAATATTTATAATAGATTTATTTTTCACAGAAAAAGTATATAGCTTATGTTACAGCCATTATAATCGGAATGCAGTGATAGAATTTGTGGAATCCTGATTTAGATGAATTGTCTCGGTTAAGATGATGATTTATATATGTTGGTGTTATGGTGTTAACGCGTTCGCTCAATAGCCTGATCGTTCTAATAATCTTGCTAATAAATAATGCCCGTCTCCTTATGTGTTTACACGCCGAAATAACGAGGCCGTTACGAACGATTTATGCTATTCGGTAACAATAAGGTATGAATTGTAGCCGCGTATCTCGTCATTAGAGCGCATCGAGAAATGATTATTAAATATCGGTGCGTTCAAATAACAAGCAGGATCTTAACTATTAGTTTGCAACAAAAGCATCGAGAAATTGTCCGTCTCGGTTGCTTTCCAATATAGTCATTATTCTTTACAGCGTCTTTTTTTACGGAATTATTCTCCATTCTTCTGTCTGCCTCGCGCGTATCAGCCGTTGAATCTGCTCCGAGATCCGAAACTGTGATTACGCGCGCACGAATTAATTGTAATCTTAATTAAAGTCTGTACAGCGTGACCGATGGATACGTCTCTCGATAATTTTTCTTAAGAAATAAATAAATGAAGTGACGTTTTAATAAACGTCTCAACATGCTACTCGTCTAATCTAATCTTCTCTTTTTACAATTAAATTTTCACAAAACATATTTAATGAAAATTATATACAATAAATAAAAAATTATTCCTCAATTTTCGCACTTATTTATCTATTTTGTTTATTTATTTCGCTAAATATATATATAGACGGCGTTTCCTGTCTGTTTCTTGTTCAAGGTATATTATAAGATCATAATTCGCAGATACAAATTCTAGATATATATATATATATATATATAGAATCTATATAGACAGGAAACGCCGGAAGTGCGTGTTGTCAACTCCACCACCATCGTCGAAAGCAGAACATCCTAGGGCGCGACGTTAAGCTCGAAAGTATAATCGAACAGCCACACGGCTCTCGAATGCCCGTTATGCCTATCTATCCTTGAGTTTTCTTCGCAGGCACGTATGGCTCACACGTGCTTAAATTATTATTGTCTGAAATATGTGAGCGTATATATAGGTACAGAAGCAGTCGCTCGAAACGCCGCTCGCAGCTTAGAATTCATTACCTTCCTTTCTGACAATCGCGTGTATCTCGCCGTCATAAGGATTCGTTAAACCGTAACAATAACGGTTGATGGCATGCGGGACGTCATAAAATCACGTGCGCATTTAACAAGTAGTAACACTTTCAATTATCTCGTCAAATGCACTCGCGATTATGCGTGATACTGATAGCTTTATCTTTAATAAAATCACTACTTGCGGAGTCTGATGCCAAGGTAAGATACCACCGGTGGAGAAATTGCCTAGCGTTAAACGCAGCGTGACACAGAATAATCTCTGTAAATCATCGTAAACGGCGGCCGTAAAACTTATACGCTGACTAAATTTATCCTTGGAATATAGTATACAGAAGATTTGTTATGCACTCTCGAGTGATGCATCTAGTGGTCGTTTGAAAAACTTCGTCGTGGATTCGAACGTGGGTTGTCGCTTCTACGAAACGATGGCCCTGACCTAGCTCAACCCGCTACTCATTCGAGTTTCTAATTTCGAGTCAGTCGCATCCTTTGCCGGAAATAGCGCCCGCGCGCGAGGGTTACTGGAAGAGCCAGCGGAAGAGGCAGGCAGGAGGGAGGAGGAAGGGGAGAGTCGCGCCGCGTGTCATCGTTCGGCACGGAGCAACGATTATTAAGGGCAAGTGTAAGGAGGGCCGTGATTCGTAGACGGTTGAAATTTTTCATCCCTTGGCACGTACGACTTGCCGATACGCCGGATGTCGCGTCATCATGTACGGCGAGTATGGTTGCATTTATTATGTTAGCAGCGCTGGACCAGAGCGCGCTTATGCCATCCGAGACGAATGCACCAACGCGCCTGCAATCGCTCACTCGTACGCGTGCAGCACTCCTACACCCGCAGCTCGTATATCATGCGTATCGTTGCATTGCGCTGAAAGCTAAATTTATATTGTTAAATTGTGCCACGCTTCCGTCAAGCGACGCGCGACCCGCCACTTATATTTGTATACTTAGTCGCTAAAAGTGCAGACACGTTCTCAGTTTCGCTATCTATCTCGCCGCTTCTCTCCGTGTGTTACTTGCCATTAAATTTATTTCGCGTCATGTTACTTGGAAATTTAGTAAGGACAAATCTGAAGCGTTCAAATCGCTTCGATTAATCGTAATCGTATATAGATAATTAATTATTTCAAATTTATCCTTATTATATTGAATGGATGGTATTAAATGCCGGCTCTTCTTAAACTGCTCAAAATTTATTCTCTTGGTCGTAATTATATGTTCGTGATATATAACGGAATATGAAATCAAGTTATTAGTTACGAGTGGATAAATTCGTAACGTGCACTTATGAGATGACTATTCCATCATTATCACAATTTAAATATTTCTGCAGTCGATTACTTGTACGCTGGCAACACCTTCCAATCTCCCTTCAATTTTCATTAATCGCGCGTAATTTCTACGTGCGAAATTTTTAGCGGCACTCCGATTCGCGATATTAAAATGTTACCCGGCGTGAAACCGACGCATCGTTTTACCGTTATCGATCACTGTAATATGTATAAAGACCGCCAAGTGTCTCGATCGCGGCGCGTCGATTTTCCAATTATCTACGCACGCGTTCCACATTACGCTTATCGAACAACGGTATCCGCGGCAGCAATGAGGAAATGTCTTGGTGGTTCCAGGCATTGCTATTACCGTACATCGCGCGCGCTTCTAAATAATGATTTCCGTCAGTGCGACCTTGAGCGAGAGAAAGAAAGTATCGGTGCCGTAACGATCGGAAAAAAAAAAACTATGTTGGTGGCGTGCGACTCCTCTTCCTGGCTCTCGCTGCTGATACAGGCTCACTCGTAATACGATATGCGTGAGTATTGCGACGCATATCCGAATAAATCAAACCGCCGACAGTGTCTAATGATCAGACAAAGTTATTGACAACGATAATGCTGCTAATCGGATACCACGCTCGGGATAAAAAAGTCGCGTACAGCATAACTTAAGATCGATTAATTAAAAAAAGTTTTATTTACAATTATAATTATGCTACTAAAATATTACAGGATGAATATATCGCTCGCTCGCGAAGATTTTTATAGTGACAAACTCTTCCTCTGGATATGTAAAGAACATTAAGATTAATGTATCCTAGACGCAAAGTAAATCTTAATTAGAATAAATGTGGCATTAATTGTTTTCTTATAAATTTTTTTTTTATATTGAGAATATAAAAGAAATAAAATAACCAAGATGTTGATCTATGAAATGTGCCGATTTGTAGAGATTAATTACGGTTGAATTAAATGATAATGTTACGATTACGTAACTTTGTTTGTGCATTTATGCGGCAAATGAAATCATTCCGAAAATAGCGATTGGCAGAAGATCAGGCATACGTCCGCTAACGAGGTAGACGAAGGCGATTCTACTGTAGACCATTGCGCTTTCACGACATAATTTCCCAAGTGAAAACATATTCGAGCGATTCAGGCTAAAATCCTCGGTGACACGGCCACATCTGTTTTTCTTCCGAGATATTTGACCTTAAGGAGAAAGAGAGACAGAAGGACCATCGTATGTAACCGGAGTTTCCATGCATAGTTAGTAGCATGCAATAGGAGATCCCGTGTCCCCCGAAGCAAATCTCTAAACGGTAGTCACTTGCGGTCGTGATTTTCATAGTTGCTCGGCAAAGAGGTGAAGAGAGGAGAGGTGAAACGAACGATATTGTAATGAGAGAAAGAGAGAGACTACTACCGGGACTGAGAGAACGGCGGATCGAATGGATACGAAGAAGGAAAGGGAGGAAGGTACGGAACAAAGAAACGAGAAGGAATGTCTCATTACTCGTCGTCGAGGATGGCCAGCGCGTGAGAAGCGAAGGGAGACGCGAAAGCGAAGGTGGACGAACGCGCGTGAACATGCGCGAACGGCCCGAAGGTGCGAGATTTAATACCTCGTCTCTCGT
Source organism: Pogonomyrmex barbatus (assembly GCF_055798465.1). Classification (NCBI taxonomy): domain Eukaryota; kingdom Metazoa; phylum Arthropoda; class Insecta; order Hymenoptera; family Formicidae; genus Pogonomyrmex; species Pogonomyrmex barbatus. The sequence continues at coordinate 3,654,324 of NW_028297099.1, read as the reverse complement.
TCGCGCGTTTACTTTAACGAGCGATCGTCAAATTAAATTAAACGACACGCGAATCGTTAAGGGGCGACGTCGCAGCGCTACCACGGACGGATTATACACGTCGGCCGCCCGCGGCGGCGGCGGCGGTCGACGACGTTTCCTCCTCGTCTCTGCCGCGTCCGCGGATGCTGCGACTGCAAAATGCTGACGTGTCGCCGCTTCCCATTGCCGCGCGACCAATGACTCGCGCATATCTGACGCGGAAAATAAATCATGTTCGTCTCGAATAAGTCAATTACATCGACGAGATGAAATGAGCCGCTGTGCGATGTTGCCTTTACCTTATTACAATACAAAACGATATTTTTTTATTTTAACTGTGAGGGAGAAAGAGACAAGGTCGAGTTAGTTACGAGTTTAAAACTTAAGTTATTACGATTATGATTTACAATGTGCAATTTTTAAAGATTGTGTATTAACTCGTTGTTTTAAATGTCACTGAAAATGATATATTTTCTCTCGTCATTCTTCTAAAGATCGTCGTAATTTACTATCGTACAATTAATGAGCGATTAGATAATCGTGACGTAATTGCGAGTAATAAAAAAAGGCCTATTACTCGATGATGCGGACAAGACGATCCTTGAATACCGACAAGCGCGCGAAGACAGAGGCGTTGCGGTTCGAATGTACTCACACGCTGACACGCGGGATGTTTTGTGGTGGCAATTAATAGTAGATTAGCAGCTCGTGCATGGTGCAAAGAGGAAGACGGCAGGAGGGCGAGCACATGGATCAAGCGTATTGGGAACGCGCGGCAGGGAATGGGAAACAGAGTCTGGGGAAAGGTCGAAACGGGGGTTGCTGAAGGGCCATGGGACTTACCCGAGAAGAGCGAAACCCGGCTGGGAATGGGGCGGACTAGGAGAGGGATGAGATTACACACGCCGCCTCGGGGATTACCACACTCTGATTCTCCGATAAGAATGTCAAAATAAGCTGCCTCTCGCCGCGCCACGTGTAATCTCTCCCCCCGCCCGCTCCTCCATCCCCCTTTCCGTCCGCACGATGGATGCTTACGAGCCGCGTAATTACGTTGCGACGAGTCTGACCATTGTGATTGGTCTACGACAATCTCCGGTTCGTTAAAACAGTTGTTCTCGCTACGACAAAACCGTCGTCACGATCCGTCCCACCATCAACCATGACTCGAATCATCCTGTACGAGTCGTCCAATTCATCGCCTAGATACACGTTGTACCACTCGAGTACGAATATCAAACATACAACATGTTCAAGTTGCACGAGAGGAATTATCTTCCTGAGGAACGATGGTATGCGCAAATTTATTTTGCTTGGAAAATGTGTTGCTTATAATAGAATGAATAGAATTATAAATTTCCATACTTACCAACATTGCGCTCATAATTTATATGTTATTTCTAATTTTTTAACGGGGATTAATGCGCGAACGTTGTTGGCTTTCTATATGCAATTGAATAAAATCGAGCCTGAGGAAGTTAAAAGCATAAATTACGCTTAACACGCGCGCTCGCTTGTACATTACGCACGCACTGTCGTGTAAATCAGCCGGCTGACTTGGGCAACGTACGCCATCGGAATTCTAAATATCTTCCGAAGACGAGAGATCTTCGGGCACAAATATATCCACTCGCCGGACAATCCAGAGAGCATTTGGCTATCTGTACAGTCTGGCGAGAACGAAACGCATAAATTATGACTTCGGGTCCTCACACTGGCAGACGTGCCACTTTTCACCGGTTCCGTCTAACGGTCACGCGAACAATCCGTGCGCGCGAATAAAAGTGAGGAAGAATGGGATCGGTCTGAAGGATTAGCCGCCTTTCAGGCCGACATTGAAGGAGTACCGCGTCTTCGCCATGCCGAGGATTAATCCATGGCTCTTTCGTGCCGCGAAATAGAGAAAATCTCAAATGGCAAAAGAATCGCGTTCCATTTGCCATATCCGTGACATCGTACCACGTCTTCAACGTTAGAATTTTATTCAATTATTGAAACAAATACGAGTAATTATTTTTAAGATTTTATTTCCAGATTTTATTTTTTTTAATTCTAGAGTGCGCTTTGTTCGGAAAACTCGAAATTATAATTTTATATAATATCTGTTACATTTCACGTCTTCGGTTTCCCAATTTACGCAGTTTATTACAGACATGGTAAAAGTATGTATCAAGATGCGAGAAACCGTGCAAGTGGGATCGAGTATACCTATCCAAACGCAATGAATAATCATAACAGCGCGGCTATGTGTGCATATACATACGTTATAGATACATCGATCTTCAGGCCGCTTGGTTGAGGGCTTTTGCAAGGAAACGATACAATGGTCGGAGAATGACGATTATTCAAGTCGGGGTGGATTATGGGACGTTTATTGAGGCTAGCTTCTGTGTCCCCAGCGGATAGATAGGTGGAAAGGGAGCCGTCTTTTTGCGCGCGTGTGCGTCGACGCGGTGTCCGTGCAGAGAGGATGTTGACATTGGCAGATCTGCTCGTGGATTAAAGCTTTGTGTCATACAAAGCGTCGCCACAATGCCCCGTGTCATTGTATACGCGACCTCATATACCTCCGCCGTTGCAACACCCTGCAGGGACGTAATAACTCGGTCGATACCCCATTAAGGATTCAGGCGTACTCGAAAGGCACGAGTGTATCCAGAGAGGAGAAACAGATCTCGTCCGATCGCCCCCTCCGGATCCTCCAGCTAGTTGCTTCAAAGCGCGTGGGAGTTTCGAACTGGAGCCAAGTTGATTTCGCGAATGTCTTGGTCTATCGAATGTCTCGACTACCGCGCCGCATTCACGTCCCTCGATATATTCCGAACATTAACTGAAAGACCCGCGAGTTCCTCTGTTTCTAATCATTATGTGCGATTTATACGGTTTGGCAAATATTTTATGAACAAAAATGCGATTAAGTTACAATATTTTCCTATTATTTTTAGCAATATTTATTATTTTAACGAAATAAAGAACAATAACACACGCTATCACAAATATGACTAATAGACGAAATTATATTCTGATATGTATATATATATATATATATATATATATATACATATCAGAATATAATTTCATCTATTAATCATATTATGTGATGAAGATGTATTTTATATATATATATATATATATATATATATATATATAAAAAATACATCTTTATCATATTCGGAATTATAAAGAAGTTCATTATCTCTCTGATAAAATGGCAAAAGAAGAGTATAACACTTTCTACGACGAGACAAAGTAATATCATCTCAACAAATATAACATCTCAGATTTATGAGTTTTTTGCGAGCAGCGGATCCGTCTTAATCTCAATCTAACGTGAGGTCCGACGATCTCCGTTCTCCACCTAAATTACGTTAGTATAGCTTCTTTCCGAGGCCAAGATAGTTTTCGTCCCGTACGTCAACGTTGGCCATCGGCCAGCAGTGCCGCTAACATCCCTTCTCTCGTGACGTCGTGATCCTCCCGCCGTGTGCCTCTGTGTTTTTAGTATTCCCCGAAATGAAGTTGCGAAAAGTGAGATGGTCGGACTATCGGCGCTAACACCGGCGATGGCTGCGCCTGTCGGCGTTGGCGGTAGGTAGCTAGGTAATATCTTCGTAAGCTCCGTCTTTTATGACAGGACTCGAGCGCCTCTCAAGGATATTGGTAATCTTCGAGCTGGCTGTAGTAATATCGGCGTCGCAGTGATCTCTCGCCCCGAAGATCCCCCTTCCACGTGACTCCCTCCGTTGCCTCCTCTTTCACCACGTCCTCCCCTGCTTTCCTTCCCTTTTCCCTATTCCCCTCGATCCTCCGGCTATACACGCCAACCACCCTTTCCGTATGAGAGCCAAGACTTCGAAGAACCGTCTCTATAACTGCTTCTCTCTCTCTCTCTCTCTCTCTCTCACCCTCTCTTTCTGTCGCTCCGCGACTGTTCCTTACACCGTTCTCTCTTCCATCGTTCCTTACACCGTTCTCTCTCTATCTTTCTGTTTCTGACTTGCTTCCTTCGTAAGGGTAGGTGTATTGACGCGGCTTTACAGCCACATTCCGAAGTAAGAACGTACAACATATATGTACCTATTTCCCTTCTATTGCTTTCTTATGCCATCTTCTCACGTAACACAGTTGATATCTATGATTTTTTTTACTGCGATTTTGCTTAGATATATATTTTTCGACCAATTATAATGCCAGTTTTAACAAAAGATATAAATTTATATTTTATTAGATATGTAGACATAGTTTGATTTGTCGTCAGATTGCGATATCAGATCACAAATATATTTCACTTAATTATGCATTAGATGTGATATTTTATAAATAGATACTTTACACGATGTAATATCACTTGTGCCACTATTCCTAGACATTTAATCGCGATCAGTTCAGAAATAACGTGTGCAATATTCCGATCTAAATTTCCTCGTGGAATCATCTTGACGCAAATTCGTCACGCGATCCGCTCGCATCTTCGCGAGAAATATATCTGTATCGGGACGCGAATATATGCGAATACGGGTGCGGAGAATTATTTCAAGCGCTTTCTAATCTTAAGCGCCGCATAATATCGCGGTTCACGCCACTCCGTGGAACGTGTACAAATGCGCTTAGTAATTCATTCTAGCGACGTTATTGCAGGCAAGAGTTATGGCTCGGACATAACGAGCCGTCGATCGGTTCGTTACGTGGTCGGCGCTCGAGAGAGCCGAAGATAATTGGATAGCGTTCGATGAATTGCTCGAGCAACAATGGGACAGCAGTAAGACAAATCGCACTTGGGGGCTTGCGTTATCTGCGACGGCGAGGAACTTTGGCGACTATTTTATTCTATTTTATCACACTCGATACAGTGTGTGTATGTGTGTATTTTTTTTCTATACAAGGTACGTATTGTAATTGACATTCCTAAAAATTACCCTATGATTTAAAATATTCTTTACGTAATCGCAGTAAAATGCGTTAAAATGTGAAATCGACGTTCTGTCGAAATAAAACTTGTACGAATACACGAGTATAGCTACCAATTTATTATAATTTACGCGTTCGTTACTTGTACACTAGACGATTAATAAACTCAGCGATAAGCTAATCACTTATAAAAAATAGTCGTCGGCACGAGGACCGGAATCTTGCAATAAACGCATTTATTACGCTGAAAACTAGCGCATTAAATACACAATCTAAATGTTTGTGTAATTAACGACTGTAGATCTCTCGTTTATTCCCGTTAACAAGTTTGCCGCCCGGCGAGCCGTTACGGTTGTGGCTTTGGATCTCCACAGGTTTATAGATCTTCACAAAAAACCTTTCGTTAATATTCTCCCTCGGGACGGGCTGGGGCCGCGATGCTTAATTACAAAAATTAACGCTATCGCGACGTCGTCACTTCTCGAACAATTGTTGAAGACTAATTAGAATAGCGATTTCATAACATGAAGACGTATAATGATTTCATTCACTTCGTTTTGATTACGCGGCGCGAATCCCACGCGCGAGTCCATCGCGACGTACCACTTTTTTTCTCCCTTCTTCCTATGTACGTCCCTCTTTTCCTCCGTGATCGCGCAGCCCCTATGTCTCGTATTTGGTACATGAGGGGTACACGCCGGGTATAAACCGGAACGACCTGGCTCCGCGTATCGCCTGCGTGAGATTAACGCGCGAATAAAATAAAGGCCATTGAAATCCCCACGACTCCCCGAACAAAAATAGCCGCCAATGAGAAAGGGAACCTTACAGTTTCTTTTCAGGGCTTTCATAAAAATTTCTGAAAACTAATTTTCCTCTTACATACAGGAGCTGCTAGGCGGGGTGCGCGAGCGGCGAGAGCGGTATATAAGGAGAGCAACCTTCCTTCTTTCGGTTCTCTCACCCCTCCGCCTTTACCCTCGACGTTCGCCACCTCCACTGTGCTCTCCCCCCTCTCTCTCTCTCTCTCTCTCTCTCTCTCTCTCTCTCTCTCTCTCTCAACATACACATTCTCTCTTTTTGCTACGTAGTTGTAGCGGCACACCTCCCTCTTGATACCCCTGTCAACTACCTCCACCGCCACCACCATCATCGCCGTCTCTACTTTCCGTTCTCCGTTCGTGCTACAGCACTTTTATACGAGGTGCTAATCTTCCAGACAAGCCCATGCTACCCACCCCGTCTCCATCCCTATTCGCGCGATCTCTTTCTCTCGATCTCCTTCCGTCTTACAAGTAGTACTTCGTGCGATCCCGCCACTTCTCTCGTCGAAGTCAGTGGGATTATAATATAATATTTCGCTTATGCAAGGGATGAGTATTATCGCGCGTCCAGACATCGGAGAGATGAGTGTCATAAATGTATGTCGACACATATTTCGACACACATACATTTATGACACTCATCTCTCAATAATGATGATATTTTTTTGCTGGATCTATTATCATTCTTTTTATGCGATTTATTATCGCTGAGAGTATATTAAAAACAAATCTTATCATAATTATATAACTATAAATAATGTCGAATAGAGTTCTTTGTTTAGCCTTTTTGCACTTCTTCAGAATTAAATGTCAAATTGACGTAAAATATTATTTATTTTTTATGAATTTTTTTACGCAATATGTCGTGATAAAAAAATGACATAACATATTTTATATATTAGCTAATTTATGTAACAAGAACCGCGCTCATAATTATTAATTTATTCTTATAATATAAATCTTTCATAGCATACCTATACATCTCTATCAATAGTTTGTATAGAGTATATTTGCATATTGCAAAATAGAATACTTAAATTATAATAAACGAGGAACCACATTGTATGAACAGATAGTTGAATGTCGTTATTAGGCATTCGACGTAATTTCAATATGTGTTATATATATATATATATATATATATATATATATATATATATATCTCAGTCAAAAATTTTTTATCCAATACACACACACATACGCGCGCGCGTTTTTATTTAAAAAAAAACCACCATGATATTTTCGCAAAAACTTCGAAACACAATAATCTTTTATCATGATATTCGCCACAAAATTAAGAATCATAATTTTTTTCAGATACAAATACACAATACATCTAGATAAATTTCTAAAAATTTCATCTAAAAATTTGAAATAAGATACTTCTTCTCTTTTTATATGTAATATATACATTTTATAAATATACACGTGCGCAATATATAAAATAGCTTCACCGCTTTTAAAGAAACGAAGGTACTGCCATTTGAATAAGTTGCCCGATAAAAATTTCATTTCCTCGTCGCGAGGTCGCTCAGGGAAATTCGTATCGCTGCGAGAGCGTGACGCTATTTCGTCGTTCATTATCGCCCGCTGGCATAACTCGCCACTGCACCGGTCCCACGGGAGACCGGCGGACGCGCGGGGAACAATGTGGCCGCCTTCTGAATTATTCCCTTTGATTGCTCGCTTTCGTCCCGCTTCGCTCGGTCCGATCTGACTCGTTGCGACCCCGCGATAAAGAGTTTTCGTGGCCCCGGCGCTCATGGTAACACGACTCCCGTCGAACCCTGATGCACGGATCACGGGGGGTTGATACCGATTACACTCCCTCTCGCTCCCCACCCTTACTGCTCCCTGCTACATCGCCCAGATGGAAGGTACGACGAGGATCAGGGAGGCCAGAGGGGATCGGACGGAGTCGGACAGCCAAACGGACAGATGGACGGATGGATGGATGGCACGGCAATCAAACTCCCGTTAATACGGCTAAGTGGAAACGAACCTTCGCCGCGTACGCCGGCGCATGCTCGTATATATATATATATATATCTCTGTTTGCTCGTTCCCGCCGCGGAAAATTCATCAACTGGTCGATTGTCGGCGGGTACCGCGACGCAAAGTCACGTTTGACGTCCATTTAATCGTAACGGAAATATAAGGCGGTACACTTGATCCTTAATAACCAGCCATTGTTCCTTCCGTAATTAAAATCAATTCCTGATCATCTCGCAGCTATAATTAGCGACTATAAAATATTTATAAGATCGTTTGATAATCATAATTATAAATTTAACGAATAAAATTAAAATAAATAGGTATACGATGCGAAAATGTAGAATCGATTATATTTACGATTCAACGCTCACGTTTCACATTGCGTTGAATTTACGCGTGCAAACCGGAGGTACCAATCGCAACGGCAAACCACTCTATCATAGGGATCACAAAAAGACTTTTATTGCCTGACACTGAACGTACCTATTATATTAGCTATTATATTAGCGCGATCCATCTCTTGAAGACAGCTCGACAATAGCGCGATAAGGCTTCCAACGTTCGAACGCATGATGTTCCTCCGCTTATGCGGGGTGAATTGATAAAGGCGGAGGATGCAAGTACGACGATGCAGTAGCATTATTTGTACTTTGCAGATTTTCATCGATCCTTCTCTCTTTTTCTCTCTTGGCAAATCGCGACGTCGTGATGCGAAAATCTTAAGTCGAAGGGATGGCACTGATTGAGGAGCGTCCGTCAGATAAGCGCGTAATAAATACAAGCTTCGTGAGTAAGCTAGAAGCGCCGTTTAGATGAGTCAGCCTTTCGTCAAGTTAGTGAGATTTAGCACATTATCTGTCGCAAATCGTCTTCTTCACTCTCTCAGCGATGATAAACTTTGATAAGGCTTTGGGGTGTCTAACTCTTTCGGTGTTAGACGTAAAATAATTTACATCGCTTTGTATTGTTTCGTGTACGCGGAATCGAATATATTTCAATCTCGCCGGGAGACAGACTCTCAATGTACAAGTCGAATCATTCGCTCCTTCCTGCGAGAACAAACGAGCGACTCGATAAAAGCTCAGAACACGGTTTGTAAATTTGACGCGACAGCGTCGGGGCGCCTGAATCAGCCCGGGGACGTCGGTTCGCCTCGCGGTGAAAGCGTTTATACGATATTTATTGAATGTTGTTGCCATAGGCGCTCCGACAGTCCGTGAATGGGGAATGAACTGAACGGCGCGAAGGGAGATAAAGGCGCGCGGAGTGACGAGGGAGGGAACAGGGGAACCCGGGAGCGAGAGAGCAAGTGAAAGCATACGGTCCGGGCATAGCGCGAATAGGCGAATCAATCATCCCGCGACTCATTAGCCACGCTGGTATACTTTTCCCTCCTTGTCGAGCCCCAGCTCGCTCTGTCTCTCGCGTACGCGCTCGTTCCTCGTCTCTCCTTTTCCCGCCAAGAGAGCGCTCCGCGCTGTTTCTCTCGAGAGAAGATTTCTCTCTCGCCGCACCCGTTACGAGAAGACACTCGCTGTCCATTGTGAGGCCTCTAACACCGTGCTCACAACACAATGCGTACCCGCTTTTAAGACTCTCGCGTGAGGTAACAAAAAATTACGAGATCGACGGGGAACCACTATGGCGAACCCCACCGATCTTTGTATTCCGGAACAATAATCTTTATCGAGTGCAATTTCTCAATTTTTAAACCGACAAAAATTGCAATTAGCATTATATATCCGAGTAGGTGGTACGTGTGCATGCATATGCTTGAATAGAAGCGTCGTAATATATAACGCATAGAGATCGGGGCATTGAAAGGGTAAGAACAGAAGAGACATAAGAGAGACGAAGAGAGGATTGTATAAACCGCGAACACACACTGTTGCATCCGGACTCCCTCCCCCTCTCTTCGCGCTGGCGAATCCGCTGATCGTTGGTTTAATGAAACGTTAATTAAGGGGAGGAAAGACTGTATGCGCGCGAGAGTAGAGACCTTCGCTCTCTCGCAATTAACGCTACGGTACATCCAACACTGACCGCGGTTCGGCAACGATTCGCCTTCCGCGAGAGACGGAACGAATCCCGGCAGGTGATTACACCTGCGTTACATAACGCGTTCGTTAAGTTCGGCCCGTTACTCCGCGGCGATTTGATCGAGCGAACCGTTTATCGTGAAACCAGTAATTTGCCTTTCTCTCTTTCTCTCCTCCCCTCCCTCCCCCTTTATCATCTCGTCCCCTTCTTTGTCTCGCCTTTCTCGCTCTCTTCTCGCGATCGGTTTCTGGAAGTCGTGCATAACGAATTCGTCCCTCCCCGTGGTCGTTTCGTTCCTACCGGTGCACGTATTATCGGCATCCGCCACGATATTCGCGTGCGTGTCTTATGTTGTTACGAAAACACCGCCTGTCGAGTTACACGTTTACTTTATAATCACTGAGGTAGCCGGCGGTAACCGAGTTAAACTAGTTTTTCACCATATAATATCCAAAGCATAACGCATTGTTTTTTTCTTTTTTTTTTTTTTTTCGTGCAACGAAAGCAACGATACTCTTTTTTCGTGTAACGACCATATAATCACATCGATATCGGGATAAACGCGTATAATTCGTCGATAGTTACCCAGATCAGAATTTCGCAAAGTTAATAAATAAGCTGGTTGAATTTGCATGCCTCTTTAAGGTTAAATGACTTAAATATAATCGACAGAGAGTGTCGCGTATACACACGTTCGTACAGACTTCGACAATAACTACCAATATGCAGCGATGCATAATACATCGCGTATGACGCGCGTCAAAGCCGCTTCTCTTGGCGTCGAAGTTCCTTCTCGGCATACAGGGACCGGACCCATTAGCAGGATATATCGAGTCCCGTAGGATTAGTCGGGTTGCCCCGCGGCGCCTGCCCCATCAGCTCAAAGGACAAACATAACTACTTTAGTCCCGGCCGCAAACTCAAGGGTTAAGCGAGCCTCCGTTACGCTTTACGCGAGCCCTCTCTGCACGCACCCCTCTCAGGACACGAGAAATCCTCGAACCTGCCTCTTCTCGGTCTCCCTACGCTCTCTCCTCCTCATCCCCGTCTCCGTCCCTACGAATCACCCCGAGTCCATCCCGGATCGCGCAGTCAGGATTGATTTCGCTTGAATATTTCATAGCCATCCAAGCCCGAACTTGTTGCCCCAAAAGCCCCCCGCGCAGTTCATTAACGTCATTATTCTATGATGAATTTATCGTCCATCGTTGCCCCTGATGCCTGCCGTATGGGCTTGCCAAACTTAATGAGCGATTGCCCTGCGATCGCTAACGACTTGCTCGAGCTCATATAGCCGCGTTTCGACATCGATTTTCATTAGACACACACTTTCTTCATTTTCTTATTCTACTTCCATTACAAACTTGCTTTCTCCAAGATCTGAAGAAATCACGAGAAATATTAATTCTTCGTTATAAAAAGCCAAGCAGCACAGATACGATTGTTTATGATTATCTCCGATCGATTGGCAAATATTTTAATTAAATATCTAGTCTAGAGAGAGAGAGAGAGCGAGAGAGAGAGAACACCGGCGTTATTTGCTCCGCATCTATTTCTATTCGCCGATGCAGCTACGAATTAGCGTGATAGATGAGGCAAATTTACAAGGAACCAACGAAGCTACCGGATTATTGCGTATTCATTCGAATGTCTCGCGTCATATTAGTGATAGTAGCGTCGTCTATGGTTATCTTAGCGCGATCAATTAATCACAGCTCCGGTACAATTTGGGACACCATGCCAAATAGCGACCTTTAACTGCATTATCTCGTCGTCGTTTACTATTGGCCACTATATTCATACCGCGGGACGTTATACAGACCTAAATAAATTGATGCGACTTTATCCGGTCGATACGCGAGTAAGGCGCGGTAAGGAAAGGGAACGAAAAAGGAAGCGCAAAGTATTCATGCGTGGATCGACGATTGACAGATAATCGCGTCCCGATGAAAACGCGTTATCTCCTACGTCCACCGCGCGCGATTACGATAATTATTAACGACAGATAATTACAGGAATCCGACATATCGTGTGTCTCTATATAACGGAAGACGTCGATTATTTCGTATCGCTATGTCGATCGAGCCGCAACTCGCTGTTCTAATCAATAGAGTAGACAGTTGCCAGGGGATGGGACGTACAGCTCTCTGCGATGTCGTAATTATAATTATTAGGTAAACACACAGAACGGTGCGGATTGCATGCTGTGTTACATAGACTATCATACACGCATGTTTCTCTCTCTCTCTCTCTCTCTCTCTCTCTGTCTCTCCCTGTCTCTCCCTCTCTGTCTCTCTCTGTGTGCGCCAAGCGTAGCTTTGGTGTACCGTGTGACTGCAATATATCCCAGCTATGCATTATGCACGGAATCCTCTCATTGGCTCGTAGCATGCAGTCGATACTCTGCATTCAATGGATGTCTATAGGCCCAGACCTCGCCCGATGCCACTGCGTTTGTTGCGATCGATTAAGCGAAAATATTCGCTTCGCGGATGCCGGCTGAAATGTCAGGATGGCTACGTCGACGTGAACATATAATATTTACACGACAATCATAGTTGCATAGTTCGATTGCCTACGGGTAAAATGAGAGATATAAATAGTAAGAGAGATTACATAGTAGCCATTACTAGAACCCATCTCATTCTCCTCCCTTTTCCTTCTTACATCGTAAATATGTCGTAAAAAACAAGAAATATGTACTTCCTACTTGCTGTGTGTTTATAAAGGTCGAATCGCATTTATTTAATCTGTTAAAAGCAAATTTTCCAATCTCCAACGACTGACAAACATGCGCGAATTCCTTTTATCGTAGCGCTATAATTTCTAGCATAGGCACGATATATATTCCATCGTAAATGGCTTTCCAATCGCGCCCGAGGAAATTGCCGTCGCTTCTCGATGGCAAATTACAAGAGTTCCGGAACGTCGGCCGGCAGGTAGGAAAAAGGACGCGATCAGGCAGGGAGCGTTAAACTTGCGGCATACTCAATTTCAAAATGGCCAATAGGAGCCCCGGCCGTCATTTCTTCGGCTTGCCGGTGCAAGCCAAAACCAAATACAGCGCGGTAGCGTTTCTCATTAATTTTTTATTTCGCAAGCACGAAAACTCGCCGCTTGGGAAAGTTCATCCGGCGTCTACTTCCCGTCGTTTCTCTCTCCCTTCCCTCTCTGCCCTTCCTTCCGCGCCACGCTCGTGAAAAAAATGCGTGGAACAGTCTCGGATCCGGGGAGCTTCCTGGATGATGCCGGAGAAACAAATGCGCGAAGATCAAAGTGCGCCCCAGGCTCATCGGACGAGACTGATTATTTTTATGATGTTACGTCACGAGCGCGGGGTTGTCCGCGAGATGAAATACCTCCTTCCCGTCGTTCGTGTAACGAATCTTCATCGAGAAAGAGAGCGGTCCAACCCTCCTCGTGCTACCGACAACGACCTGCCGCCTCGTGACCAGAATATATCCCGCCACCTTTTATTTCACGTTCTTACTTTATTACTCTCTGCGGCGATAGGCGACTTAATGGACGTTGCGAACGGAGGAGAGCACAGAGGAGAGAAAGGATGACATCGAGATAAAACGATTTTTATACTATATCCGTTCTTGAAGGAGTGTCCAATTATGGGCAGTGGACTAATGGAAACTCGATCTTTGCAAACTTCGAACTATTCGTTTTTCAAGCGGAAGAAATATCTGTATGCGGCACTAGAATTTTTGTGGACCACGTATGCGCGTATATATTTCTCAAACTGTCAGTTTAAAACTGGCGGCTGTTTCGCATCGATACGTATGCGCTCTCTGTCTCGTTACATAATAATAGAACATTCGGTACTACAAAGGGCGCCGACAGTGACGGGAATTAAGAAGCCGGGTATTATCGCGTGATGCGCCGTGCGACAGATTGACGGTGTTATTCTTAACCAAATGAGAAACGTCGCCGAAGCGTGCGTGTGTGTTACGCAGACAGGAGAGATTTTTCGTCTCGGCTCTTTTTCTCCCCCGTGGCAGTCAGCTTCCTTCGGCGCTGACAAAAAGCCGCTCCGACATCGGGATGCGTGGTAACGGCACGGGATAAAATATACACCTGCGCGATCGGCCGCGAGCAAAACGCTCTGACACGTAGAGAAAAATGCTCTGTTATTTGCCCCGACAACGGCTAAACGACTAAATGAGTAAATGAGTAATCACGACGGTTAAATTCGCGTGATATAAGTTGATCTGATCTCAATGGCGCTGTAATTGTGACAGCAGCGCCAACAGAAAAATTTATTTGCCTTATAATGAATATAAGAAAAATAATTGCACGTGAAATTATGAAGTCATTAAAAATAGCAATTACTTCTTCGTAATTTTCCTTCTTATTCTCTCCTTCGTTCATTCTCTTTGACGCTGCTAATGTTCGCTAATTGTCCACTATTGTAAATCTGTGCAAGCTTAAAGGCCGCTTGCCAGACTTGTAAGAAGCATCTATCAATCTATCACGTGTGAACGGCGTAGGTGCACTGCGAGAGACAAAAGAACAGACAGGTACGAGGCATTATTAACGTCGAGATTGAATTATGTAATCGGGACGGAGGTTGCTTTTAATATCTTCTAATGTCGACTCGTAGAGAGGTACTTGGTCGTTTTTCGTTCATACGAGAAAGATTGCGTGCGTGAGATTCCTTTCCTTCATCAATGAAATTAGATTAAAAGATAATCATATGCGCGATAATCAAAACATTAAAAAAGATTCTCTTTTTTTTAAACTATCGATAGTTTACATAGCAATTTAGAATTCACATTTTAGAATTCACATTAGTACAAAGTAATTATTGTTTCAGAAATAGAAATATTTTTATTAACTTTGTATTTTTTCTCACTTTATCTATTAACTTTACAAAAGTCCCGTTACTTTTAAGTATCTCCGAAGATCCAAGTGTTGGCTGATCGTGTCTGTCGCAATCTGTGTGAATCGCATCGGTTTTTCGAGAAACTGGGAAGACTTCCAGAGGGACGCGACTGACGAAAGTCCTGAGTGATAGACGGACGGTCCCAAGGGGATATAGGGGCAAGCGAATAAATTAACAGCGTCATCAACATCCGGAGGAGCGAGAGAGAGATGAGTTATGCCTCTCAACGCCGCGTCTGAGAAGCAGAGAATCTCGATGTAGATACTATAGACGTGCTTACTCGCGGATGCCCTGTGTCATTTCTTGAACGAAAATAACATGCATGGTATTTATAGTCGGTTTTTATGTGAAAACTTAAGTGCTTGTCGTAAGATTACATCAGGAGTACACGCCAAATTAACTACTCGTAAAAAAATATCGACCAAACTGAACCGAAGAAAAATCCCATTTAGATAGAATCGAATGTCCGATATTTGAAATTAAAGACTGATCATCGTCGAGTTCCTCTCAATGAAAACAAAGATTCTCATCTGCATTGTCTCTCGCATCAATGCGCATTATAAAAACTTGTTTTGTCAGCCGCATTATGTAATAAAAAAATCGCGAGGTTGGAAAATTCTTACGCATAAATATGCATCAAGTGTACACTTGAAACCTCGTTATTCTGATTAACATAACTCGGCACGTATATATATATATATAAGCTGCACTCATATTAATTTACAACTTAGTATATAATTATGTGATATATAACTTTTTTGATCGTTCTACAACTTTACGACTTGATAATACCGATTTATGTATTCTTCTTTACCGGCATGTATAATAGCTATTAAAAGATGATTATCGCCGATTTTTTTTCTAATCCGCTGTGAATAAAAACAATATCACTAATTATAGCGGAATCGGATTATATAAAGTCTGTAATAAGACATTATTCGAATAACATATAAATTTATAACATTGTATAAAATTACTACTACATTACATGTATTATGTAGCGAGTAAAGCCCGGGAGCAGAACTTCAACTAATGATTAAAATTGCTATAATTTTGTTAATTTAATTTTTGATGTTGGAATAGTATTATCGATTACAAAATAATTATTAAAATGGTTATTAATTAATGTTTTTTAACATTTCTTACGTATTTAATTAAAATAATTGTATTTATATCATATTTCTATTTTGTATGGTTCTCTATATAATTAGTTCATTTTATAGAAATAAAAATGATTATCTCCACACTATTTACGAAAATATTTCATATTTCATTATTAATTTAAATGAAAAGAAAATAAAATTTCTAAATTTTATCTATATTATCGATAATTATACAAATACATTTTCGCTTCTGTACAACATTAATTGTATCCTAACCGAAATTGTCTCAATGCTCGATTCTGGCTGCGCGTGGACGCGGAAAAAGATCACAGAGATTCGATACGCATCGTAGCGCCGCTTACACACGCGCAATATAATTACAAAGTATATCGACGTACTCACACCCACGCGTATTTCGTTTTCTTTAGCTCCCCAATACAAGACACGCCTTATACGCGTTTCCCCTCTCTTTCCTAACGACAAAAGAAAAGGCATATTCGCGCCCTCTGGTATCCTCTTCCGCTGCCTTCCGCACGCCCACCTATCGTGTGTGTGTGTGTGTCTGTGTGTGTGTGTGTGTGTGTGTGTGTGTGTGTGTGTGTGTGTGTGTGTGGTGTGTGTGGTGTGTGTGTGTGTGTGTGTGTGTGTGTGTGTGTGTGTGTGTGTGTGTGTGTGTATGCCTTCGCAATTCCCACAAGCGTACTCACGTGCTGTGCAATGCGTCAACGTGAAAAGCTTTGGCCGGCTACATAAAAGTTTAGCGATGCACTGTAATTTATGCGTCTGGCAATTTATGCGCTGCAAATCGATGACTGCGCGAAATGAATCCAATTATCTCTTTCCGCCAGTCGGACCGGATCCTACACTAATTTGTTTCTGTGAGCGCACAACTTTATATAAATAATACTAAAGAAGAAACATGTGGATGTAGAGAAGCACAGAGAATGGAGAAGATAAAGACCTTCCGTATCGCTCATCCGTTGAAATTTCAATGCGCGGAAAAGTCACGCTGGTCATTATATCCAACGTACAAAAAAAAAAAAAAAAGAAAAAGAAAGATCGAAACGTACGTCTGACGTAATTGAGCTTGGTCACTCGAGTCAGCCGTCTCGTTTCCGGGACTTCTTCCGTCAAGCACACCCATTCCAGTCGCCCATTATTCGTCGCTCCCGCTAATATGGACCACGTGTTTTGAATGACGACGCTACGAAAGACGACGATGGTCTCTCACCACTAAAGGGACCGTCGAGTGTCGCGCTCGAACGAACTGCCGGCCTGGACCAGCACGTGCAAAGCCATCTCTGACCTTCGGCATGGCTCCTCCACTTCCTCGCGCTTCGCTGCGAACCGCCATCCCGGCGGCCATCAGCCTTTCTACGTCAAACAACAGTTCCATTGTGGCCGGTCCGCGATTTACATACTCGCACGTTTGCGTCGAGTATACGTGTACACTGGACTGGCTGTACCGCGCGTCGTATTAATCGCAATGTATATGTGATTGTCGTTTGCTCGTGTGCGAGGAGATCGCTCCGTTCACCAGTGTGTCGAGCGTGCCTGTAAGCGCGATATTGTGGGCTAATGATTTGTTTTTCTTTAGTTGGACTAGACTACATTCATAATGTGAAGTTCTTAAAATGAAGTAGATATATATTTGAAGTTTGACAAAAGCGAAAGAGAAAATTTTAGTGCAATCCAGTGCAGGGGGTACAGAAACAAATCTAAAGTGATCGAAGGAAAATCTGAATTATACTTAAGTAGATTTATCATATATTGTCTTTTATTGTCTTATATTGTATTTTATCGATAACCAATTTATTTGTCCAAAGGTGGACTTTTTTATTTCCTCAAATTATGTTAGAATAACGTGATTTTTACGGTAACGATAATCGAAAATTAGTGTTGATTGTTGTATCCAACTTTCAATAATTGGGCAAGCATTGTAACACCGAGCCTTTCTCGCAAGGTTTCATAAAAGAAGGGCCCCCTTACATCTGAGAGAAGAGAGAAGCACGACCTTTATCTACCTAAAGTCGAAGACAGATAGGAAAAGGAGAAATCATTCCTATAGAAACGTTAATAATAATAATCATAATAATTCTCTTCTCTTTTCACGACGTCTGTTCGACGCAGCCTTTTCATCGAAACGTGAATGGGTCGAACGAGTTGAGCCACATCCTCTTCGAGCTCCCTTTTTCCTACCTCCTCCAGCTCCACCATCATTGCCATCTCCACCCTCATGCCCCCCTCCCCCCGTCTATAAGCTTCCCCACCTCCTCACAAGGAACATCCATTGGAGACCGCGGTACCGATTGTGCGCTCTTCGTCGATCTAGGAAGTCACGTATGAATAGAGCCAGTTTCCGCGACGTTCTTCGAGCGCTTTTTCCCTCGGAATTCTCATGCGCCGAGAGAAACGCGAGTAACGCGCGGTCTACATGCGCCGCTCGATTATACAACCGATTCGATACGGTTCTATTCAGGCCTGTATTATTATAATTTGTAAAGGCTCTCTCATCTTCGCGCGAACGGTGTTATTAATTTTAATTTTTCGTCCGACTAACATTATGTCTGAAAGCAGAATTAGAAAGAAGCTAAACGTTAATTAAATTACAATTAAAATTAATGTTAGTGAATACGACTGTTAGAGAGGAGGAAAAGTCAAGTTTCAAGATGCTCTTACTAACACGAATATGAAACTTGTACAAGAGTCTTCTACATCTCAATCATCGTTCCTACTATGATGTTTTTGCGCTTTGCCGACAGGAGTATAATTATATCTAGAAAAAGGTCCTGGTTTTCCGCCCGGGAAGATGTATTTAATCACGCCAAGCGTCAGTTACATACAATGAACTCTTGTCTTTCCTCGGAAAAAAAAGCGCCGCAGAAAAAGATTTACATTTATAGCGCTATCTAACGTTACAGGTTTCCTACTTTCCTGATTAATTAAATTAAATTAATTTACGCGCCATAAATTTGACATTTTATCTTAGATTGTAAATTACTAATTAATATCGTAACGTAAATGTATACAGTCTTGTCAACATTTAATCGAAAGATAACTTCATCGCCGCCAATTCGCGAGATATGAAAAGGAACACAGGGACAAAGGGAAGGAAAATAGAGACTCGTGTAAAAAGACTCGCTTCTCGAATCTACCATCCGCCGGCATTCCTCTTTCATGCCGGCTTACCCGATACACTCTTGTCGGCTCATGTCCATACAAATGAGTCGTGTACATACAAGTACATCGTTGCATCGAACGACTACCGCGCGCATTCCACGCGTGTGTATTACACAGATAGAGCGAGACTCCGCGGGACTCCCGCAGCATGATCCAATCAAACGCCAAAGTGGATCGCAACAAAACGTCATACCGCGATCTCTATCGTTGGCCCAACGAATTTCAATATGATCCGAAATGCCCGAATAACCACTTATCCCTTGCCAGCAGGTATTCGTACACGGGATATGAAAGGCGCGGCCGGCGCATCGCGCGAGACGACGTGAATGCCATGAGCGGCAAACAGTGAATATACAGTCGCCCTTTTCGAACGAGTTGGTCCCGTATTCTTTTTAAAATAAATCTGTCCTATCTATATCATAACGTGAAGTAAATTAATATATATACGTTGACATATCGCGATTAGTATCGCTTTCAATCGCGATTTCAAATTTGGAAATAATTTTCTGGAAATTTTATTAACAAAATATTTCAAATTATTACAAAATTATACCGTCATCCTCAAAAGTCGGATTTGGTTAATCCATCTTCTGGAATAGTCTTAGAAATGTTTTTAGGGGCAGTCTTATATACGTCTATTGAATAAGAAAAATTTTATTAGATCTTGTTAATGCTATTGAAATTTATCCACGCGACTAAATGTCACTACGCACCACTGGTGATATTTATAACAATTTACGTATGCTAATCGCTCGTTATTTCTCATACATCAATGCACGAAAGCAATTTGCATGGTTATAGGCTATAGACTTCTCGCTTCGCATTCTCGCGATGCACTCTATTATCCATGTCTGTTTTTTCCGCGAGAGATCTCGTTGATTAGAATCATTTATAATGTATCGGTATCGTTTATAGCGTCATTAATTCCTCGCGCTTTGACAACGATTATAACTCGACGATAATTGTATATCCACGCCGCGGGCGACGACAAAGTGTAGTTCCTCTTTTTCAAATGTATGTAAGCGCAGATGTAATTAATACTCGACAAGATTTACCGACAACTGCCACAGATTATCAACTTTGGATCATCAGTCGTCGCGCGTGTTCTTGACATTTCGCTTGATTAAAATCTCAAACTCATTTGAAATCTTTTTCGAAACTGACTTCGCCGCAATGTCAAAAAGACGCCGAAAGACCAACAGCTTTGTCGAATGGAAAAAAAGGGATTGCCTTGTGTGGAAGCTGATGGCACGAAAGCCTTAAGGTGGCGTCATTTATCTGGTAGGAAAAAGATGGACGGGTCGGGCGTTTGGAGAAATACGTAGATACGTAGATACGTAGCGATAGTAGTCGAGCGAATAAGAAAACGGGCAAAGAAAGAAGAGGGAAGGCAGGTACGATCTTTAGGGGATGACGAAGATGCGTTTTTGTCGGCGTACGTTTACGGGAGGGCGAGAAGATCGCTTCCTCTTCGTCCATCTCCTTCTCCTTTCTCCTTCTCGCTTCTGGCTTCGTCTTTTTCTTCACGTTTCTTTCTCTTTAAAAGGCGGCGCGTTTAAGAAAGCCCACCCCCGTCGTCCCTCCTTTCGCTCTTTCTTCCCCTTTCTTCTCTTTTATCACTCTGTCGTGGTCGCCATCCTCGTCGTTCGCCCCGTAGAACCAGGGAACGAGAACGCGAGGGCGAGATGAAGGTTCCACGGATGAGAAACGTGTTTGTCAATAGCCTGTTAATGCGCTAAGCCATTAATCATTGCGAGCGCTCGCTCCTGTCACCGCGAACTTAAACCATCCCCCGAGCTCCGAAGCTGGCAGGGGAGGAGGTGAGAGCACCGGGGGTGGCTGTGCAAAACACCAAGAACCGACTTGTGCGGTTCTTTCTTGATCCCGAGACCTCGTTTCCGGGGCACTCGCTCTCTCCACCTTCTCGCCCGTTTATCTCTACGTTATCTTGTTGATAAATACAACTTAATTCCTCAAGTATTCTTAATTAAATTGGGATTTATCGATTTTTAACGAGACATATATATAGCAAGAGTATCATCGAATGTACTTTAATAGGATCTATATCTATCACGCACGTCCATTTTCTCCTTGCTGTCCACTTGCTTATACGTTCAACCTGTAGCACGAAACGTTTACGATTGGAAGTATATATCAATGCCCCAAGTTTGTGACTTCATCTTTTCGCACAAATGTGCTCGTTGACATGGTGACAAGTGCGATCTTATTTAATAGATGTGTAATTTAATAGATATTATAGTAGTATTTTTTAATTTATCCCATCAATGTATTTTATAGTGATCGATAAAACGAGTATTTTAACGTAGACTCTCTAATAAAATTCCACAAGGTTTAATCCAATTTAATCCAATATATTTATAAATCATTAATTCTCGTTCTTCATAAAAAAATAATGTAATTTTCAATAATATACAATTTTTTAATATATCTTTTTTGCACATTACTAAGTAATAACGGTATTAATTTAAATTAAAAAATCTATAGATATCTGTACATTCATGTACGCGAAATATTTTGAAAAATCCTGAGGAATATTCTCACTGTGAAACAAAGCCAAGTACAGATAAATGCAGAGATTAATCTTTTTATCGACTGAATCGTCATTCTTGATTTCCGCGTGTTTGTGCAGCGTGGAACGGTTGCGTCGAGGACGTAAAGCGGTGGCGATTTCATGCAACACGATACACGCTAGTCTATCATATCGGAAGGATCTTCGCGCGCATTAATGCACGGCTACGTAATAATATCTCGCTAGTAGCGTGCGAGAGAACGAAGAGATTCGCTCTCTGAAATAACCGCGCGTTTGCGGCCGACGTGCACGCGCGGGCGTAGAGTTTGTGGAGATGATGATCGCGGCGCTTCTGTAGAATGCAGCAGGGAAAAGGAAGATGAAGAGGAGAAGTACGAGGTGAGAGGAAGCGAGCAAATCCGAAGGAGGAAGAAGGAAAGGGACGAATGGGAGAGGAAGGAAGAAGGAGAACGTAAAACGGCAGGGGAAGAGAGAAAGATGAAGCATTCCTATTTATAGCGTTCTATTCGTTTCGGGTAGCTTCGGATGCTGCATGGATCTGCATGGCGGAAGGCATTATTATGGTAAACGAACGTACGACGCTCCGTTTATTATCTCGAAGTTTATTGTGCCTCCGCGGCCGATTAACTTGTCTAGTCTTGAGATCGGAACCGCTCGCAAGTTTGCACGTGTGTATACGTGCGTAAGAATCGCGCACGCACGATACGTCTCGTTTGAGTCACTGTAAACGTGTCGCTCATTCAGGACTAATCACCTAATGTATAGTGTGGTCTGTAATTTATAAAGCTGTTCGTGCTTGAATTTATAATATGGAAAAATAATATATATATATATATCGAATGTATAATAATAAAATACGTGTGATGGAGGAAGCTTTTAATATCATTAAAATAATTTGCCTTAAAGTCACTCGTAGCATGCGATTAGAGACTCTTATTTTATTGTCACTCGTGAATGAAACGCACGGCGTTTTGCATAATCGTAATCCGAGTTCCAGCGTCGCGGATTAGACGCTCGGTAACGAACCGCGGATAATAAACGTTTAACGTTTAACGAGTACGGGCACCGTAATTCGCCTCGTGAAACTTGTAAATGCGCGGCTGTAACGAGAAATCCGCGCATCGACGCGCGTACATAAATTAACGTTAACAAGACGCGGCCTGTACGTTAATAGACGCATAACTATAGCCGGCCGGATGCAATCTACGAATTAGCGGCGACTCAACCTCGTAAAACTACCGATCAGAGATCCCGAAAGGCACCTGGAAAGACCGAATATCGAGAGAAAACCGCGTGCCGCATATCTGTAAGCATCCTTTCTCGCTGTTTCTGTTTTTATTCGACATTCATTCGTTCATTCATTATTCCAAAGAGATGAGAGGCGTGTTGGCGAGGTTGCCTCACCGCCCGTCTTCTCGGTCTTTTAGCTCAACGAGATTTCCCGTAAACGTTAGTTGAAATTAACTACGGGTTTCTTCGATCCCTTTCGTCTCCTTCGAATTATACCTCCGAAAAGATTGGACTCTGACGGGTGAGGCATGAGAGGAGGGGGGGGGGGGGAGGGGAGGGGAGGGAGATCAGGTGAACATCAGTTAACTTTAACTAATCGCTTGTGGGAACGCATGGGCCGCATGGCTCGTATCGTTCATACGCGCTGACCTCGAGGATACGCGATACATCATCGTGAGTGCACACAATGTGCTTTCCCAAGTACAAACTGCTTATTGTTTCTCGAGCGGCGTGCGCGCGCGTTTGCCCGTTCGTCGCTGCTGCGAGGGCCGAGAAGGAGTCGAGAAACGATAATAATAGCCGTGCACGGCCTCCTCGCAGCCGCCACTCACGAGAGCGGACCGTTTTCTCGCTCCGGCTTTATGAAATATCCTCGCCATTCTTTCGCGCCTGACTCATTCCTCCGTCCGTACCCGGTGCTCCATTCATGAGGGCGGCCGTGCGCGCGGAACAGTGATCCGCACTGTATACGACCACGCCGCTTTAATTGCACGTGTATGCATCGTACATACGCGTGTACACGTGCCACCATGGCATATACGCGCCGCTCCTTTCCGTCACATCGACCTCTCCCGCTCGTGGAGAACGCTCGACTCTTCCATTTTTTTGTCGGTGCAACCGTATAATTAAAATCACTTACTCTCCACACTTATTAATTTCCTACGTAATCGTTGGTTCTGGTTCCTCAAGAAGAAATAGCGATTTGACAAGCTCTTTATCTACGTCGTTTTATTCTTCATCGGGAGAATTCCGACGTGAGAAATTATAACATCTATAATTTATCTGATCGGCAGCTCGAATTTCGAATGTGTTCGCACGGTGTATGTGTGTATCGCATAATTTCAGATATCTGATATAAATATGCGCACGTGCATTGTCGGTCTTAAATGAGAATTCCATTGTCTCGGCGAGTTATCGTTGCGAGTAGCGCGTGTTTCCGCAGCTGGTTGCGTGTGCAAGAAATCGTCGTTTCGTAGCTATTAGTAATTAAAATTTTGAGCAGCGATGGGAACGGATGTAACAATATGAAAAAAATATGGAAAAACAAAGGAAGTTTTTTCATAGTAATTTTCTGTTAAATGGATGATGAGAAGTTTGCCGTTGTTTGCGTTCATTATTTCAATACAGGAGTTAATGATACAGTTCTACGAGTTGTTTAAGCCGCGTTATTAATCGTTGTATTTCGCGGTTAAGTAAATCGTGTGTGTGTGTGTGTGTGTGTGTGTGTGTGTGTGTGTGTGTGTGTGTGTGTGTGTGTGTGTGTGTGTGTGTGTGTGTGCGCGTGCGGGGGGGGCGTATAAGTTAAATTATATTGTTTAATGCACGCATTGCTTTTAGAACATTATCGCGATAAATATCTGGGAATCCTTGAATGATTTATGACAGTTCTAAGATCGGAAGATTATAGCTACTATTATAGACGAATCACCATTATTATGTTGCTGCACATTAAAATGTTATAATATGCTAATTCCACGTTCTCTGATAAAATCACGCTGAATAATGGTAGCAACTGAGATCATCTTACTTAAATAAAATTTATTAGGCGAAACGACATATCAGTGGAAATTAAATAATCAATCGATCTATTAAACATATTAATAATTAGAAAATAGATATCAGTGTCTGTCAGACTACTCCGAATTTTACAGATTTCGCCATGTATTCTCGGAACACTAACACAAAGCTATTCTTACATATATATAATCTATTGCAAAATCGCTTCTATGACGTGGTCGTAGACTAAGTCCCCCCCTGCTTTATGAGATTAGAGTCCGTTCTATAATCGACAACCATGAACCGATCGATCATTGTATCGGATCCTTTCTATTGCCAAGCACGGCGACAATGCCGGCCGGCGTGCTCTCCGCTTTGTTCGTTAGCCTCCGCGCCGTAATTCACGCCTACGCGCTCACGCACGCGTGCACTCGCGGGAAACCCACTGTCGTCGGGCCACCTTACCGTACCAGAACGGGTCGCCTATTACGGGCCGCGACCGCACACACGCACGCGGATTTTAATTATTCTCCAACCAGACACCTGTCACGCCACGGACGCGCACGCGTGCGCGTTCTATTTATACGCCGCGCATTTAACGGTCAACAGTATTTCGCCACGCTGCACCAAGGCGAAATTTTCATCTTCTTGTCGTCTCGCGTTCACCGCGGATTCACCGCGGGAGAAAAGCAGAGAAGAGCCTGTGCTTTCTTCTGCCTTGCGCGCCGGCGCGACTCGAGTGTCGGCGCGTGTATACGCACGCGGTCACTCGCGCGCGGCCACGCGCCCGGCATCCACCGTGGTCATTTTCTGCTTGCCCCACCGCGTGTCTCGTTTCTTTCCCTTTCGTTCTCTCTCTCTCTCTCTCTCTCTCTCTCTCTCTCTCTCTCTCTCTCTCTCTCTCTCTCTCTCTCTCTCTCTCTCTCTCTCTCTCTCTCTTTCTCTCTCGATCGTACCTCGCAACTTTTCTTCCCACGCCAAGCCTCGCCAATACGACCAGCACGATGCACTGTACATAGGAACATGTCTGTTGGAGTCATATCTAAAAATTAATTTCTCGATCGGACGCTTTCGGATAATTATCGTTTAGAATAATTAAATCTTGGAATTAATTAAACAGATAAGAACAAGATATCTTCTTGACTGGAAGATATCTTATAATTATTTGTTAGATATTATGAGATAGTGGTAGAAATGATAAGAGCAAGTTTATTCCGAGGTGTTCCGGTATTATAATATCGTGCCACGAAGTAGCTGCAGGCAACTGTCAACATCATTCTTTTTCTGAGTTTTCTGATCTATTATATTCATCCCACGCAATAATTGTTGCCTTGTCCTACGGCGATGTGAGCGCGAACGATTTAAATTGCGAGTTTAGAAAAGTATTAGACAGCTTAATACAGTTGAGGAGACTAAAATATTGCATCAATGTGCAGCATGGTGCAATATTGCACCAGATTTGATACGCGATTAATTGGAAAAACAAATAAATTATAAATATTTTTCTTGCATTTAAATCTGGATTTTTAACTGCATATTGTAAATGACAGGTCGTCATTAGTTTGTCATTTTCTTATTCTGTTTTTAATACGCGATGTAAATTAAAACTCAATTACAAGTTGAAGAATTATTATTTGCGAGCTATTTGCATGTAAAATCTGGAGAACATTACCATGTGGAGATGTGGAGCGATGACGATGGAAGTATAAAGAAAAGCGTCCGACAAAGGTTACTATTTATAATCGGCACGGTGCTCGTTACCGGATGAGCCGGGCGGGGGTGATGCGCGAGAAAGAAGAAGAAGAAGAGAACCGAGAAGAAACAGCGACAGCAACGATGCGCGGAGGAACGGGCAGTCAGGCACGGAGACGGCGATATATTAATAATGGGAGCAACAAAGCAGAGAGGAAGAGAGGAATAAAGGAGCGGAGAAGTAAAAAAAGGATACTAGCATGAGAAGGCAAGGAGACGAGTATATCGTAGCTCTGTCCTCTTCCTTCCCCTTCGTTCTCTTGGTTCCGGATCTAAATTCGTCCCAAGTCCCGCTGCAACCGTTTGGCTTAAGGCTAACGGTTCGTTCGGACTCCTCTCTCCTCCTCTCCCGCTCACCCCTCTGCCATTCTTTTGTCCTTCCTTGTCTATTTCGCTCAGTGTTCTGCTTCTATTTCACGTGCCTCCTTCTCTCTCTCTCTCTCTCTCTCTCTCTCTCTCTCTCTCTCTCTCTCTCTCTCTCTCTCTCTCTCTCTCTCTCTCTGTCGCGAGATCGCGACTCGACGACTCTCATTCATGAGAGAAGATACGCAAGTAGATAGAGGACCGATCAGAGTGAAGCTACAGTGCGGAGGGAGGTAGGCAGAAAGGGACAGAGAGAGGGAGAGAGAGAAAGAGAAAGAGAGAGAGAGAAAACGAAATAAATGCAAAATGAGCGGAAAAAGAGATCGCGAGATAAAGTGAGATAGAGACCAGCGCGAGCGGCCGGAAATGCTCACAAGCCAATGTTCATTCACAAACGGCCAGGGCTGCGTTGTCATCCTTCTCGTCGTTTTCCTTTTCCTTCATCTCAACTCTGCGTTCGTTCCTGCCTGTCGTTCTCCTCCTCCTACACGAAGATTCTCTCATCTGTGCCTCTTCGTCGTCGTCATCATCGCCGTCGTCGTTGCCGTCGTCGTCGTCGTAATCGTCGTCGTAGTCGTCGACAACTAGAAGACGACGACGACGACGACGACGACGACGACGGCGACGTTCAGCAGCATGAACAAAACGTTCCGACGCCACCGACGCTGCCGCCTCGCATAAATCTCGCTTCTCTCTCTCTTCCTCTTTCTCCTCGCATCTCTCCCTATCTCTCCCTCACGTCGCGAGATTGCTATTCTCTTTCTCCCTTTCTCTCTCTTCTACACCCACTGCAGAGCCCGACATATCCTGCGGGAGGATGCACGAGCAATACGCGGAACGTGTACAACACTCATTGTTCTTGTCGGCTCCCGCACCCGCGACCGGTACCGGAATAGCACGGTATCCCGCGTGCCACCGCGTTAATACTGCTCCCGTGCAATGCATAACGATGGCCCATCTCGCGTTTCTAACCGCACCCGCCCGCAGCGGAAAATGTATGGTCTCCGGTCTCAGCTTAAACACGGAGCAAAACCAACATGTTCACCAACAATGCGCGTTTTATTGCACTTGCAGAGCTTTACTCGCAGCGCAATGTTGTCACAACATGTTGAAAAATTTAGTTAATCATAAGATAGTCACGTATCATTTCGTTATTTGTGAAGACAACTCTAAGAACTCCAGATAAATTTACAGATAATCTTGGAATTTGCAGATAAATTTATTACTAAGTGTAAGTAAAGAATAATGGTCTTTCCTGATTATTTTTGTTTAATTTTAACTTTTGTTTAAGATATATCATAATTATACACGAATATTTAATACTGTTTTTCTTTTAGTAATCTTTCATTTATTTGTAATAAAGATTGGTTTGCAATTTATATCATTAAATCTTTCGAAAATCTTTTAAAGTAGAGGCATAAAAACAAAAGATTAAAGGCAATTAAAAATTTTTATGAATTATAAAATAAAATATGATGTTACAATTTTAATAGAGAATATTCATAATGAGACTTGCGTTTTATCATCGATAGGAAATAGCTATAAATTCAGACGCTTAATTAATATAAAAATCATGCATCTGAAATATTTAAATTTCGTTATATGAAATTTATTAATTATCATTACATCTACCAAGCTAGTATAATACAAATTTTTATCCGACTTGTAATTAATTACAAAATTATAATTTTGTATTGTCTTTTATGCAAATAAAAGAATATCAAGTTTGTCCGTGTGGTTTTTGTCTTATATTAATGAAATTAATTAACGAAAAAAATTAATCGATTAAGAATCGGTATTATTTTTAATTATATCCAAAATGTAACATTATACTCTTTGTTCGTCTCTAAACGATCCTATCCTGTCGCGAAGAGGAAACTATCATGCGATGTAATTGCGAGGACGACGCAAATTGACGCTGAACCGCAATCGATCTTAATCGGGAGGAAAAGAACATCGATTTGCGGTCTAACACGGAAAGGGTCAGACGCTAGGGAGGAGGAAGCGGATGGACGAATTACACGGTGATCGCGGCGAAGTACGCTCGGGGGATGGTAAGAGCTTCTAGTTAAGGGTGCGCTGGAGTACGGAGAATACGAAAAAGGAGGATAGAATGACGGTAGCGGGGAGACATGAAAGAGATACGACCCAACGTCGTTCTCATACGTTTCTCTCTGCGAAGAACAGGGGGTTGCGAGGAATGTCACAGGGCGACGCGTGCATACGATTTTGACATATAAGCATCGGATAGCGAATGAAATGGATCAGACATTACATGAACATTGAAAATAATAAGAAATGAGAAGTATAAATTGCAAATATAATTTTAGTTTTATTTTACAGTTTCTCTTATGGTTTCTCTATCTCGTTTAATTTTCAATTTATTCTTTGGTTTTCAATGTGATAAGCGTGTATATACCAATTTAATTACAAGTGAGAATTATGAAACTACGATCATACTGAAGACATAGAATAGATATATCATACTTTAATGAATATTTAGCAGGAAATTTACATATTTTTGAAATTAGATATGCTTATTTAAATAATGGTTTAGCAATCATGATTTATTCGAGAAATATACTAATTAATTATCAACATTTACGATAACCAAATTGATAAAGACATTATCTTACAGCACAATATTCACAGCCATTTAATAAAATATTAATATTTACATAAATGAGATATGAATATAATATTAGATATATATTATTATCTAAGAGGATATTAATTTTTTAAATAGTATTTTCGAAAATCTAACACTCACATTGACATTGGTCAATCATCGATAAGAATAGAATGACATGTTTATTTAATGCGTTTCGGACTGCCAAAACGTAATGGTAAACGTTTTGGCTCGTCCCAATTTGGAGTCGATTCGAGCATTCCTACCTGGGCGAGTGCCACAGGAGCTACAACGACTGGTGGAAAACGCGACACGGGGATGTGGGCGGATAGCCCGACGACAACAATGAGCATTGTGATCTGCGCGGGTGTGCCTCGCGCCCCATTGGTCGATTCTCACCACCTCCAACCGGGTCCGTTCCAGAGGCAAAAGCGAGCTCGCCGGCAAGAGGGTTGTGCCACCGCCTCCAAGCCGAACAATACACAATGCGCGCGGCGAATCACCTGAAACCGATATCACCGACTTTGCATCTTTGCGACATTGGCATTTCAATTTAAATCACCTTTTTCTAAAGTATTGTATTTTTCGGAGATGAATTTTTAATTTTAATTTTACTAATCTATCGAACAATATAATAGAATGCGAAATTGTTACAACTTTTGACGAGAAAAGCATTAGTTAATAGTAAATAGCGTAACGGTAATTAAATCAATTTTTTAAAATTAAGAAAATTAGTTCTAATTATATTTTAGCCTGAAAATTGTATTTTTATATATTCCAATAGCAAATATGTTAATTATTCTTTTATTTTATCACAGAAAAGATATTGCGATGAGAAATAAGATTGCGAACGCAATGCAAATTGACGGCAAACTGCAATCGACTTTAATAGAGGTAAAAAGAACATCATTTTGCAAACTAACGCGGATGGAATCAACGAGACATGAATTTTCTTTAATTTATTATGTATTTATTTCAACGAGATATTTGATTTTTGCTTCTTTTGCTTTTGAAGTTAACATTGCATTGACTTAACTATTATTTGTGTTTTCTTCCACTCATTAATTGACAAATTAATAGAGAGCAAAGAAAAATATGTCGCAAATAAATATAGGCAAACAATTTCAAGAGATAAGATCAAAGTGTGACGTATCGCAATGACAGATGCCATTTGGTCCCGGCCGAAAATATAGTTTCGAGACGAATGTCGTTACACTGCGATACTGACAAACCGGTGCAATTTGGCGAACGTTTCGCGACGCCGCATCCCTCACCGAGTCCGTACGTTACGCTTCGTTCCGGCGTTGCGCATCGCGGCGATGCACCGCGTTCTTCCACGCCACGTGACGTGCTACGCGTTAATCGCGTTCTCCATCCTCTCCCATTGAGCAGCGAGACCGGTGGTAGTTAGTAGGGGGCAGAAAGGGGGGACAAGCGCAGCTACCGTGGCGCGCGTAACTGTCCATCCGCGTTGTTACTACTACGCCCAGTTATGAGCTGGTAATGCCTTAGGATGTCGGGCTGGAGGAAAGGAGCGGGGCAGGTATAGAATCTAACAACCGCGAATGATCACGCATACAGGCGAGCGAATGCCGATCTGTCGGTGGCGGCGAGCGTCGGTACACAGTGGGGCGACGTCGACAAAGATGACGAGGACGAGGACGTGGACGAGGACGTCGGCGAGGACAACGTCGGGAGTCGGTGGCGGTGGTGGTTGTGGTGGAGGTACCAACGACGAAGTGGTGGTGGTAGCGGTGGCAGTGGCGGGCAGAACCCGTCTCGGCGTGGGTGTCGGAGAAAGGAGGCGGCGACTAGGCCCCAAAAGAGGCGTGGCGTGTGTGGCAGAGCTCGCCGCCACGTACAAACGACGAGGCGCCTGTACAGCGACGGTACGACGGAGAGATGACGAGAGAACGTGGGCCAGAGACAGAGATCGAGACGAACGAGAACAAGAGCAATAGGAAACAAGAGGAGGGAGCGAGAAACCAGATCGCGGTCGTTTGGTGGGACAGAGGGAGACGGAACGCGCCGGTAACAAAAGCAAAGGAGAGAGGGAGCGCATCGGTGCGAGAGGGGCGAGAAAGGGTGCGAGCGGGACAAGGGACAGTAGCGGGGCGCGAAAGTGGTGCGACGCGCGGGCGCCGAAGCGCCGGCCGCCGCCGCCGCCGCCGCCGCCGCTGCTGCTTGCCGTCACCGCCGTTGCTGCTGCTGCTGCTGCTGCTGCTGCCGCCGCCGCTGCCGCCGCCACCGCCGCCACCACCAGCGCCTTCCGAATCTCATCCCGGTCGGTCCTCGGGGGCTTCAGTCAGTCAGCCGACGCTCCGAGAAACGCGGTGATTATTTCCATTGTATGCTCGCCGTTCTCCGAGGGGGAAGGGGGCTTTCCCACCGTACTCGCGCTCGCGTTTCACCTCTCTCCCTCTTCCATCTTCCGTATCACTCCTTCTCTCGCTCTCCGCCACTCCGTTCCCGCTCTCGCGCTTCTATGTCGCGCGCTATGCCCGTGCAGCCTCCGCGCGCCTCCTTCTCGCCCCCACTGACGCGGACCCACTGACGCGCCGCGAGGGCCGCTGAAGCCTCTCCGCCGTGCTGCAGAGCGCCTCGTAGCTCGTGACAGTGGTACGCGAAACGGAGCGTTGCGTCGCGTCGCGTCGTTATCGCGATCGACGATATCGTTACAGCTGTTCTCCGCGTGAATCGGCGGCCGGACATCTCCGCCCGCTCGCGTGCACCGGTCTCCTCGCGATTTGGTGTTGAAGTGCGCGACCGGTATTGACGACGACGCGACCGGGTCATGAGGTAGCGTGGAAGAAACCGGTGCTACTTGACCGGTGATACTACGGTGGAGATATCTCGTTCATCGATCCTCCGAACGACGTCCGAGCTACCGGGTGTGAGCTACCGAGAGTGCGAGAGAATCCGCGGTCGATTCCGATAGGGCGAGACCGACCATCGCTCTAGCTAGTCGATCTCTTTGGTTTGTCAGTGGCGGTTTTATTCATTGTGCGGAGGTGCGTTCTTTGATACGTGACAAGTGTTACGTCAATGGCAACGGGGTAGTCTAGGCTACCAGCGCGCGGCCAGGATGATATGAGCACGCTTGGCAGGTGAGTGAACTGACCTCGCGTGCCTGTAGATATCGGGACACGTGGTTTTCAATGCGCGATGCGGGGATTTAAAAGCACCGGCGAGATTGTATCGCGATATCCTGCACAACAATCACCTGCAAATGTGCCATGTGTCTAACCGTCGGATTAGAGATGATCCTGGTTAATCTGTCACTCTCCTAACTTCATCTGTAGATGTTTTAATTTATGAATTCTTTTAGCAAATCGGACTTTGTAATCATACGAAACCTTCTATCGCGATGACAGCAACAAGATAAAAGTACTAGGATACAATATCAAAATAAAATATCAAACGGTATTTCTTTTTCTCTTAAGTAAAACCATAATCTATAATGTATTGGCAAGCGAATGAAATTAATCTGTGTGTAATTTAAAATGCTTCACGATAAATTAAAAATTTATATAGATCGACAAATGAAGAAAGATTACAATTTAGACGAGCTGCGAACTCTATCCGATAAACTATTAAAATAATATATAAAATTCTTCGTCAATGTTCCGGATTTATCGACACGGAGTGTCGATATAACTTAACCCGAAGCGACTTCGATGACGCGTGCAACGAGCCGAACGGCACGCGCGCGTGCTCGTATGAATGCGAATTGCGATTTGTCGTGCATCTGGAGGAAGGTTCGACGGGATCGGGGGAGCTTCGCCGGTCGCAGGGATCCACGTCGGGATCGATCCGGCTCGACGCGGCTCTTAACGCGCGACTCGAAAAGCGGAATTACGCTTACACGAGCTGTAACGATCATGAGCTTATGCGAGTCTTCGCCGGCGCGTAATTGGAGTCACGTCATGACATTGTATCTCGCGATACGCGACCGCCGGCGTGATAACGCGAGGGCGACCGGAGCGTGTGCGTATTCGTGTACGTGTCGAGCTGTGTGAATACGTGCATGCGTGAGTGCGTGAATCGTGCCCAGGCGGCCGGGTACAGGCGTGCACACACGGGGCCATGTGTTCGGTACGCCGAAAGAGAAAGAGAACCGGCTCGAGGCGGAAGGTCGAGATAGAGAGAGAGAAAGACGAGGAGAGGAGAGGAGATGTAACGAACGAACGAACGAACGAACGAACGAACGAACGAACGAACGAACGAACGAGGGTTGTGAGAGAGGAGGGAGCGTGCTCTCTACACATCTGACCCAGTGACCCTCCCCGTTGTCCCCCTCGATCTCCGTGCTTCTCTATGGGGTTCCCATCTATTCTCCGCAGGCTTCCCGATATCGTGGAATATCTTGCGCGGTCCCACTCGAAATCCGTCGACGCGTTCTTTCTTCCCTCGCGAACGAACGCGAAGAAGGATACTTGACGTTTATCTCGATTAATCGAAATAAATGACGCATATGGTGCAAATCTTTTCAGCCTTGAAACGATAAATCAGAAGTTTTTGCCGATTAGGTATGTACGAGGCGGATTTTATGAGAAGGAACGGGCATTTAACGTGGTCGAGGAGGGTGTCTTAATCTGTAATAATGTTTACGAAGATTGTTTCTACTAATGGGTAATTCTGAATGATATAACGAGACACGACAAGTGAACTGTGTAATTGGTCTATCGCTCATTACTTCATCACGGAAAAATTGTTTACTTACGTGGCATTCGAAGAAACATGATTCTGCAATTTTTATGCAGTAATATCGGAAGGCTTTGTGGATCAGGTGAATGCGATTGGGGATTTGCAGGTACGCGCGTACGTACTTCCGGGTACAATGTCTCGTTAATCGACGTTCCTCGGTTAAAAACGACCCTCCCGAGCACGGCTTGAATTACGTGCCGGGTTACCGAGTACGCGTTCGCTCGGCAAAAATATCGAATTATCTCGGGCGCCGTGATAATAAGCGGGAATGTACGGATTCCCGAAGGATACCCGCTCGGCGCGGGGATTGATCGATACGGTAGACTACGTGCACGCATTTGCGTAACAAGAGCGCATATCGCCAAACGACACGAAATCGAGAGACGGCGATATCGAATTAACGCGCGAATGTCCGCCGCTCGTCGTTCGCTTTATTTTTAATCGATTTCCCTGAAGGATACGACGCCGTCTTCAATTTTAGGAACGTGCAATTTTATGAAATTATAAATTACAGCGTTTGCTAGATACCGTCGATCTTTTAACACCGTCGCTTTGACCGTTGGGATATTTAAATTAATTGACAATCCAAGAGAGCTCGCTGAAAAACTAAATACGGAAGCAGATTAAAATGTGTAATTGATATTTAACGACGTGAGATATTTAATGATATATAATCTTCTTCGGATGTTTAAAAAAATCGTATCTCTTTTAATGCATCTGCATAGCGAATACAGAGTTGTACCATTCATTGTTATATACATCTCTGCTAAAGAATTTATTAATTGTGAGCCGTATCTCTTCCCGAGTAGATGAAGTATTAAAAAATGCTGTGTAGTCAAACTTGTAATCTATTCATCGGCGGACTCCATAGAATTTCGCATCTTTGAGGAGATAATTAAAACCGGGGTATAATATAAACGCACAAAAGCCCTTTATGCGATTAAAGGTGCAGCGAGGCTGCATTATAGTAGTGTTCTCGCTATAATAAATTATTTCAGTCGCACGGGCGCTGAAGCTACATCCCTCCTATAAACTATGTACGCGACGCTGCATTATATCGCATCGCGCTCAACGATATTGTCCGCGCGATAATCCATGCGGTATCTATCACGGTATTTTATTAAAGCCAATTGCTCTCTCTTAGTATAAATCTAGTTGGCGCGTTAGCGCGCTGCGACTCGAAAATACCGGCACGACCTCGCCTTACGTATGTGGACAACCCTATAATTGCGCGTGGCACCGCTCGCCACAAATGAATTCGGGTGCGCGTGCATAAAACTCGACAATGGAGACATACTGCGTGCTTTGGGTTGCGTCACTAACTGCGCCTTAGCGTACTAGCGTACGAGACAAAGCATGATTCTAAAGTGTCAAAACACG
Organism: Pogonomyrmex barbatus; assembly: GCF_055798465.1. NCBI lineage: Eukaryota > Metazoa > Arthropoda > Insecta > Hymenoptera > Formicidae > Pogonomyrmex > Pogonomyrmex barbatus. Next base: position 3,618,974 of record NW_028297099.1, on the reverse strand, counting down.
AGACGGTCGAGTTTCGACATTCCGGCTCACTTGCGAAAACGAGCGATAGTGCGTTGGTATTATACAGATAAAAACCAGCGTGTTCGTATAATCTTTAACAATGTAAATGACGCCGATGGACGCTCGTTAGTTAGAACGGTTGGTATGGTTTTAAGCTCTCTGAACGCAAACAAATCTGTTATTTGCTCATATAATTAATTATTTACTCGCATTGGAATGCAAACGCATTAGCGATACGTACATGTCATATAATTGCAAGTCGTAATTTTCAAAGCATATTCCTATCTATATATCCTATCTATCGAATACGTTATAGAATCGCACAATCACGTTTTTAAAACTGTTAAAATTTACAGTCTAAAGTTTCTATGAGATTTATGGATCTGCATATCGATCTGTCAACGGGGCTGCTTGACCCGATACTTTCGAACTTATCTCAATGAAAATACATATGAATGACATTGCTCTAACAGCGCGTGCTTCCACTTGCAGACGATATCATCATACTTGACTTTGATCGACAAATGCTAGGATGTAAAATGCATTTGTTGAAAAAAAAATTCTTATTCATCAGCGAGATTACATCCGTTGAGGTCAAGGTCGGCATGACAAGTCATTAGAGAATGATAATCTGGGCTAAATACGAACGTTAACTTTCTCTTTGGATTATCGCAAAATTTCCACATCTTATTTCTTCTAATCGCAAAGAAGCACTAAAATTCAAGGCGATCAGAAATCTTAAAAACTCCGCAGTTCATTACTTAATTCTGGAGTGCACTGACAACCAGCGATAAAATAACGACACGTGCGATGATGAGTAAGACGCAATGAGTCTAATTACGCAGCGATTACGTTCCCGTTCACAAAAGCGTTACAAGCTTATATTTAACCAAAATAAATTTTTAATAAAATTTGACGGATAACAGTAGGCGATAAGCGCTGTTGACCTCAACTCCATCGGAATTTCTCAAATGAGATATGATCTCATGATGTTATGTTTGTAGCATTCATAAATTTAATCAATAGTAATTACATTACCACCATGTTTTAATTGAGGAAATAATATGTTATATTTTTATATATTTTTATCGTATAATTCCTTTTTATTAACAATTTTGTAGTCTCTTGAGTTATTCATTACACAAATTTACAGAGAGTGTCATCGTTTTTTATTTCTATATAAATTTCGAAATGTTTTTGCGTTGATAATTATATTTATTTCCAATTATATTTATTTCGTGTACTTGACGTCTGTGAAGAATTATTGCAACAAGAATTGTGAGATCATAAATAAAAAATTATGGAAGTAATCTATTCTAAATATCAGGCTATTTGTTTAATTCTAGGTTTTCTGTAATAATTTCTTTTATACTATATTGCTCTAAGCAAATCAGATATTATCAAATACATCATAAACGAATTTCTTTAAAACGGTATAAAACTTAGGAAACTCATCGAAATTTATTTAAATGAAATATGGGCTATGATTTGGAGGATTTCTAATATTTTTATAAACATAAGTATACTATTTGAGAATGTTAAAATGTCGAAATTTCTGGGATGAAAAAAATAGGTTGTGATTAGCGATTTAAGATATAAATTTCCGGTACACTTGCGATTTGTTTAGGAAAATGCAATAGGAGAAGAAGCACAAATTTCATTACGGCATCCCGCAAAAACTCGATCTGAAAGTCGGTGTAGGGATCCATCTTGCGTTTCGCGAATCATACAATACCTGTACCCCGATCGCGGACAACAACGAGGGTGCGGCCGGATTCATCGGGATGGATGAATAGCGGCAGATAGCCGAAGTGCTCCGGCTATCGCGCATGCAGCCTCTCGCGTACAGGTCCGCGTGCGCCGCTCGCTTTGTTTGCGATTGTATGGGGCCCAGTTACGCGTTCGTTTGGATCGGAGGGGATTCGAGATATACGAGCGCGTAATGCACACGTGAACGTGTTTCTCCTTCTCTCTTTCTCTCTCTCTCTCTCTCTCTCTCTCTCTCTCTCTCTCTCTCTCTCTCTCTCTCTTTCTCGTTGTGTTTCGGCATGCGTACCCCACGAATTCTCTCGTTTCCTCTCGGTCCAGAGTTCTTCTCCCTCTGGTCTTCGCTGGTCCCTTTCCTTCTCGATGTCTCTGCCTTCCTCTCACGAAAGAGCATGCTTTTCCTCATGCACACGCGTGCACGCACAATGTGCGTGCGTACGCGTGTACGTGATGGTGGTGTGTGGGGGCGGTTGCGGAGGATTAACGCGTTCCAGATGCTGCGCGCTTTGTTCCCATCTCGCGCGATGCTTGAAGCCGTCTTTCTCCGTTCCTCTCTATCACTCTCTCCCTCTTTTTTTAAAACGAAATTCTGATAGATGCACGTTCATTTACATCGAATAACTTATACAGTCTCACCTTTAACCCTAAGATGTGCGAGTGAATCTGTAAGATATCGGTCCAAGCGGACTTCTTTAAGTGCAACTGTGATAAGACGGATCAATATATTTTTGGAAAATATATTATAAAAAAAAAAAAGAAAATAAAAAATTATTTCTTGATATTTTTTTCTTTCACTTTATCTAGCGAAGAAAGATACGCAGTTAGGATGCACAAATTCTCTAAGTGTGTCGCTAGTTTTGTAAACACATACCCTAACGTTATTTAACTCCGGGCTATTTATCTTTTGTCTACTTTAGTGCGCATTTAATCCAAGAGAGCACCAAATAAATTCCTCTCTACCCCCTTTCGTCTTTCTCTCTTTCGGCCGAACCCTTTCTCCTCCGATCTCGTTTATCTGTCTTCTCTTCTGGTTCCTCTCTCGGGATGATATGCGCATACGCGCGCAGAAACGCGCGACGTGTACACGTGCATCGCGTGTAACACATTTCTTTTCCTCTCTCTAACGAACTCTGTTATAACGCGAAGGAGGAGGATCGAGGAAGCGATCTAAGGTCCGAGCAACTTGACACTGAACACATGGCCCCACTTCTTCTTAAACCCACACTCGGTCAGAAGACCCTCCCCCATTTCTAGCCGTCTGCCTTTTTCGTCCCCCAACACGTCCTATTCTCTCCTTTCTTCTCTGTTCTTCCTCTCTCTTCTTTTCCCTTTATCTTTCTCTTCTTGGAATTTTTTTCCGATCGATCACGTGTTCCATATGGGTTCTATTTTTAGCGAGATCATGCCGATTATAACTCTGTCATCAATCATGAATAAATTTTTACAAATAATTATTTAAAAAAATTTTTTTTTAATTATTTTAAACAAAATGAACATCATTGGGTATGAAGAATCATATGTATTTATTGTTTATTATTGCATGGTTAAAAAGCGTTAAACCGAAATCATTTTAAATTATTGTTGGATTATTTTGGATTTTTATCATTGATCCGTACTGTGAAAACAATCTCGCGCCGAAAGCGATTGTACGCCTCCGGAAATCTTCTTATCATTCATTGCGCAAGCATTCAGTGAATGTCATTTATTTGCGCAACAGTTAACCATAAGATATACATAATGAGGAGATAGTGAGAAGATACCGCCTTGCGGAAACGAAGGAAAAGCATGAAGTGGCTGTTACGTTAGTGAAAGGTCGGACTTATTTGCGAATATCCGCTCTTTCTAGGATTCGCGCCGCGTTATCACCAAGCGCTGAGTATTTTTTCATTGGCACCTCCGCGGAGCAGCTGATCGATTTCTGGTGTGCATGGTCTCTCCGATGTGTGAGACTTGGTTATATAGCGGTGAACCTCGCGAATTAAATGCTCGTTTCTTTTGATCTTTGTTTCTCTCCGGGACCAAGTTCAGTGGTACGCCATCGCCGCTCTCGTAATCAAGTTACGCCGATATTAATTACGACGGCTCGATGCGGTACGCTTGCGGATTAATAATCCGACTTCGCTTTCGTTCATTGATTCGCTTTGGCGCGATATGAGCCGGCATTTTGTCGTGCCGGCTGCTACCAGGATTGGAAAAATAGAATCCGTGGAATAAAATGCTAATTGAAAGTTCAACTTTCGTATTATCTAGATAATAGACCCATTACTAATTTACAATAATATATCGTTAAACTTAAATTTAAATCTTTTTTTTAGATTACACTTTAAGTGATAAGAAAAATAGAGGACTTGTTAAAAAAGTTATAATTCATGTATTGTGCGAATATATATATTTCACATGTTTTCTTAATATTTGCATTAAATTATCGTTTGATAAGAGATTTTATTTTGTTTTAAATTTGTTTTGACGCATTGAATTATATATGTAACGATTAATGGATATCTTCTTTGACTTGAAATTAATTGTAACCTCTATATTACATTTTGGATTTAGTGAAAAATATCTCGGAGAAAGATTCTTTAACGATAACTTTTTTCTTGATTAATATTATTTCTTTAAATATCTTTGAGTTTTTCAAATCACGTAAAAAGAATAAAAATTATATTTACATAGCACTTCCAATTTATCACAATTATCTTCTCTTTCATAAATAAAGATTTTGAACTTTGTCACATGCGTTCTTGATACATTTCATTATAACATTCTCTCTAAGAGTGGCACTTTCTTAGCTTTGCCAGGTGTAAAGTTTTATATTACCATACTTCAGAGCGGAAGCCGCGAGTTTCGTAGATAAAAGTGCGCATCGCGTGAGACGAGCGGCGAAAAAAAAGAAGGAATTCGCGGCAAGAGATGGTTCTGAGAGGCGGCGAAAGAGAGAGGCTCCGGAAATAGTAAGAAGGGCTAGAGCAACGGCGCGGTCGAGAAGCGGCAGTTCTCCTCGACCCCTCTGGTTCCACTGATAACGTATTCTAGGTAGAAGGAAGAAGAAGAAGAAGAAGAAGAAGAAGAGACCGAAGATTGCTTTTACGGCGCGGTCGCCGCGACACGAAGCTAGGCGAGGCGAGGCGAGGCGAGGCGAGGCGGGTGTCACGTTGTTGGTTCTCGTGAATGTGTTCCGACCTAGTCGCGGCCTGTGCTCTGCCTTGCGTCGCGAAGCGACGCAAAGAACGGGAGGATCGCGCGCGCGAGAAGGACCCGGCTACCCCCTGGGACAACCACTAACTCCGGTGGGTGACGGTGGGCCGTACGGTATTCGCGCGTTACGTTGCGCGCGGGTGGGTGCGGTCCGCGCCCGCTCATACATAAACAAGAGATCGGCCAAGAGGTAGCATCAAAAGAAGAGACTTCGGTACCGGGACTCCATTATGTAGAGCGTATCCCACGGTGGTTCTATAAAGAATACTAACGACGAGGCGCTTTCTCTCGCCGCGTCCAGAGTTTCCTCGCGCGCAATTCGAGTTGATCGCGATTGCTGTAGACAGGAATAACTATCGATATCTTGATACTGAACACTGTCATCTTTCCCTTTTTTCGATGTTTTTAAGGTATGGATATTCATTTTAATAATGTTAGGAACAATACTTTTTTTGTTAGAAATATCGATCAGTAATCTTATATTTTTATATATCTTCTTTTCTTGTAATATTATTTTATTTTTTCTTTTGTTTTCTTTTCTATGATTTTTTTCTCAGTGAAAAGAGAATATTTTTATGAGAAAAACAGTTTTGATATCGCTATATTTCAGTGAGAATAGAACGTATTTATAACAAAACATTTCTGTGACTATCACAAAATTTGCACACTGACGTAACATCGGTGTCGAAATCGACGGGCTATCATAGTAGCTATGAGTGTATATGTGGCATGGATTATGTAGTAGTGATCCACTGTCATTATTATGATGAAAGTTTGTGTCCCGTGTGTATCGCAGGATTATGTTCTTTTTCATATCTCTCTTACGACAGCTTCCGAAAATGTATGAAGAGAGATAATGAGAAAAAGAAGATGGAGAACTGTACATTAATAATCTCTTATCACTATTATACGTTTCAAAAGGCTCGCAGGCTAGTGGTATAAAATTAGCCAATAATGCGCGCGTATCTTCTTTCTTCGTCGTATCGTATAATCAACCCTGGACTTAATTATAATGCTCTCGATACTGGCCACTTCTCCGTGCAAGAGCAAGATATAATGAATTTTTATGTATTGCGTCGCATAATTATAACTTACTCTTTTTCTGTTTATTTCTGTTTTGTAATAAGAAATAAATACTTCATTTAATATAATTATAATATAATATTTGACAAATATGCTGCTACCTGATTACTTAATCTTGATTATTTAATTTAATTTTGTATGTGTATATTTTATTAATAACATTTTGCTTTTACAATTATGCAATTTGGTGCTGTAACAAAATGACACAAAGTCTTTTATGTCTCTATGTTATAAAAAACGTAGCTTTTTATTTAGATAATAAAATAAGAAGATAATATATAGGTATCGATATCAATTTTTGGTTAACATTTTTTGTTTTTATATATAATTCTAATACATTTTTTTATTATCTCTGAACATTGTATACGCGTTTTAAATCTTTTTTACTAAAATCTTTTTAAATTGAAATTTCATTAAGTTTGTATGGTATTTTTTTTATATAGACCGAAGTACTAATATATGTTCGGTTGAATTCTATATCATCACGTATACAATTCTTAATTGAATTGCTTTCAATCTATTTAGTATATCTAATGGTTTATTCTCCAGAATTCTCGTCTCAGCTGTTTCAAACCGGACCTCTCGAAACGGATTCCTCATCCGTCCTATTTGCGTGTGTGCTGACGGAAGTTGTAGCTCGCAGTATCGGGCCAACTTTCCCACCCCGATACTGAAACGCCACCCCTGCTTTGCTACTTGAGCCCGAACAGATGCCGCATCCCCTAAAAAAAACTAGGTTCCTATTGTGCCACTAATAGAAAGTCAAGCGTTAGCTCACACGCTTACACTCGTGAACGCGTGTCGTTAGCGTGAATAAGCATGAGTCTTTGGTCGTTGCTCTTGGCATACATTTCGATCGATCACGACAAGCGAAGAAGAAAATCATAAAATGGTCGTAAAAATATCGTAAAAATATTTTTACCTCACACCTATGCGCTATAAATTAAATTAATTAAATTCCGTGTATGTTGCGTGAAATCAAAAAAATATCTATATATATGAAAATTATTAAAAGTTTTCACGTTTCTATTAAAATGTTCGAAATACCTACCAAGTTTATCATTATCTAATATTTAATAATAATCAAATTTATTTATTAACAAATATACTATTATTGCAGTAGCGTATTTTTTCACTCACGACTTGATTTAATATTGTTTTCGTCAATTTATCTTTTATCAATTCTTTATTTTTTTCGGATATCTTCAAATTTAATATTTTTCTTGAAAATTGATTATTTGTATCTGCCATCTAAACACTATTTTGTATTGATTTTTATTTCTTTAAAGATAGAAGTAGAGATAGAGATTTTGTAATGTTAATTCTCCTTATTTTCCTCAAATTACTTTATATGAAACATAATTTTAAATATATCACAACATATATCGGTTTCAACGATATTTTATATGTAGAGTAAATGTAATAACTGGGATGTTCGACCTTTTTCGATAAGCGAAGCATGATGATTGAAGCTAGTATGAAGCGTACAAGCGCAGATAATTGTATCGTGCTCTTCGGTGAGCATACTATCCGCTTGAAATGGCATAATTTTACGACTTGCATACGATAGTCACAGTTAGATTAATCACAACACTATTAAGTCATACTATAGCTGGCCTTGCGAGAGCTTTGATTGTCAGTGCATAACATTTATCTATCATCATTATAAAATTGTGCAATATTAAATTGGAAATTATATATATTAAACCAATTTTATACGTATGTATATGTTATTGAGCATTTAAAAAAAATTACTGATACGAATAACAGGTCGAAAACAAAATTATATAAGCAATTATTATGTATATATCATACATATTACATATATACAATAATTGCTCAATGTTTTGATTAATGAAGTTTTTGCTTAATAGCTGAAGTTTTTGATTTCTTACTTTTATCAACAATTTTTTACAATAATGAAATGTGCGATATATTAAAGTTTAATTAAAATTCTGTTTAAAAAGACTCGTTGACGACAAAATTATCATCAATCGACACGCGCAGCGCGAGATCGCTCGGTGCTCGTGCAGAGAAGAAAGAGAAATAAAAATTGCGCTTGCGTAATTACTCATGTTAGGAACTTAATGAATCAGTAATGAATGAATGGACGTTGCGTGGGTGTGAGAGAATTCTTAGAAATATCCGACGAGAGAAAGATTTATCTCGTTATCCATGACGAATACAAGCGTTTGTTTCATCTATGTTAACGATTGATTTGTTATCATATAACATAATACACAAGATGTATGCAAACTTTAAACTACATTCGACCATTTTTTTTTCTGGTTTGTTAACAAATTGTCTCGGGATGCGAACTTCGCTCTGAATTTATCTTTCTCTTCGATGATATTTCCGATCGTGCGAAATCATTCTTTTCCCTTTTTGCTTATTCAATCCGGCACGATAGTACTAAGTGTGGGAGGATGGGATCTACCACCCGCGCGAGTTCCTGCACTGTCACCGGCGTTGATGATCTCTCGCTATCCTTGTCTGTGATTTCAGTCGGCCGGACACGATGGCATCTGGCGGTTAAAAATATTTCTTTCGCGGACGTGCCGCAGGCGCGCGCTTTTTGTTCGGTTTCCTCAGGCAGAGAGACTCGGGGCTATGAGTCGCGAATCTGTGCGCTTCGCGAAGTAATTATGCCGGGCGGGAAGTCTAGGGACAGAAATACTTTGCGTACCGAGAGCGCGATGAGTGCGCCGTAACAACGAAGAGAGCTGCGCGATGCCGGTAGTCGCGCGTGTATGTACACGTATACACGTACACAATGTCTCGTAGACACGTAGACAATAGAAATAGAAAACCGACGCGATAAACTCGGGATATATCTGAGAGAAGAGGAGGATGCTGGGGAGGGAGAGGAGTCTCTGTCGGCGCGATTTCTTCGCGCCCGATCGCCGAACGTTTGCACACTGACTGATTGCTGCCACGACTGACAATCGTGACTTACGAGATTACTATCTAGCGTGCGTAGTTATGCCGTCAACATATCTTCGCTAAATATACATGTCGGACCGTTTATTCTTAGCGAGTCTGCCAAGCTTAAGCTTAATTTTGGGCGATTGCTAATGATTAAGAAGTGCGGTCTATTTTTCTCGTCTCACCTCTATTAAGGCTCGTATCTTAATAAAAAAAAATATAGTAACAGAAGCGGTGTTTTACAAAACATGTACTTCTCATATAATATCTAAATTAAAAAAAAATTGCGATTTTCAATTTTAAATTTTTTTTATCGTATCGACTCACAGACGCAAATCGATAATTCAATATATGTTTAATTTTTTTTTTATTTATGCATTGCTGAAAATGAGCAATGCGTAGGTGAATATAAAATTTTTCGTAAAATCCGAGGACACGCTGCAGGCGAGAAATTCGTTTTGTTTCAGTCTTATCGCACGAGGGTTATACCCTCGACTTTTGACTGTAATCGCAAGACGCTTAGGTCTGGACTAACTTACACGTTCATCGATTCATCATCCTCCGATCTCACGCTCGTCGTATCGTTCCTCGCTGGTGTGTCTCGCAGCGGCCGTTCGAAGCGTCACGTTCGCGACACATGCGCTCGTAGTAAACGGAGCACGTGGCCTCGAGGCGAGGCTCGATTCGCCGCGACTCGCGATTCGCGCGAGTGCACGTGTGTACGCGCATCGAGCGCATGCATAACCCCCGTCGCGGTCGTATCGCGCGAGTTTCTCGCGTGTAAAAAGTGCGCTGGCGGCGCGCGCGTGCAGCAGCGCCGGCACAACCTACATCATTGTAACGCATTGTAATACGCGCAACGCAGTATCGCTTATCCCCCCACATTATCGTCACCCCCACACTGCCCGCACACTCGCTTTTTTTGCATGGGCGATTCGCATAACTGGCTGCAGCATTTTGCATATCGAACGCGACCAGAGATACGTCATCCTGACTTTCTTGATAGTGCACTTCTTAATGCGATTTGGTGTTGAATGACCAAGGACGATAGTGTCCTTTTTTTTCTTTTATTTCGATGAAAAAAACGTGCTTCTCATTTTCACACGTTATTCTACATGTGTAACGTTATTATCTTTATTATTACAAACATGGGCATTATTTTTACATATATATATATATATATATATATGTATACTTTCCTCTTTGATTTATATTTTGAAACGAGTGTACAATCATAGAGAGATCGTGTTATAAATAAAAAAATATTAATGTCGATAAGAAAATATAATACTGACATTATGATATCTGTCTTTTCATGGATATTTGATCGATCAATCGATCTATATCGCGGTAGGAGATCACGCAGATCCCTTACGCAACGTCTCGCATACAAATATTATCTTTATCTTCACAAATATTATCTTTGTCGTAAATTGACGCAAGAAAACGAAAGGCAGTCGTCTGTCTTTATTTTAATTATTTGAAACAATTTTATTTAAAACCTTCTGATGTTTTTCTTCGTGGTTACATGTTATTAGCTAAAAATATATTTTTGTTCGAAATGTCAAAATTTGATTTTTATAAATTAAGCCAAAACTTAATTTGATACATATAATCACACACAGATGTAATTTATGTTTTATTAATTTATTTATTAATTATCTTCTAAAAACAAATTAATCGATCGATTAATCTGTATATATTTTGGGAAAGAATAATGCGCATACATATTCTCGAGCGGTGCATTATATAAATATTATTTTTATCCCCGCGATATAGTTAACAGTGTCTAAAGCGAGGGCCGATGACAGCCGATGTCATTGTATATTTCATAACTTTATGATACATCACTCTCCTGTTCCGAGAAGATGCGCGCGGCATTCTCTCAGCACCCTAAATCGTTCTCCATTATGTGACTAACAAATGTCCGCGTAACGCGCAGTAATAAATCTCCCCTTGTAATTATACACATCACAGAGGACGATTTTGAACGCAAAGCGTCATGTAAGCCGCGTATCCTCCAGTCGAAAAGTCGTTTACGTCTAAAAGTCATTATCTCTGACACATGTACGTGTAATGCACCATATACCTCTATATATCAATCATGTGGGTCAAAAATGTAGGTCAAACGCGTTAATGAAAGAAATCATTGACACACTATTGGATAAAATGTGTTGGACTTTTTTTCTACGGGTTGACATTCTTTTACTCGCTTAATGCCACGTTTACCGTGTTATATCGAAAATTAAAATGTTATTTTTTAAAAAGGAGACAGAAAAAAGTTGTTTTGGAAAAAGTGTAAAAATCGAGGATTATGAAGTCGTTAATTTGTCCCGCGAGCGAATTATTTATAGAAATGAGAAACGTCAGAGCCCCGCGTGTCGCCGGAAATGCGGTTGAAGCTCGTTCCGCTTTTCATTGAATGCCGATCAACGAAACCGCGAGCCGCGCTCGTTTCTGACCTCGCAACCTCGCTCGCGTTCGCGCCAGCGGAAGATAATCGCGACTAATGTAATTCCCCCTCCTTCTCTTTCTCTTCGTCTCCTCGCTGTGTCTCCTGCGCGTTCTCGGTCAGTCGATTAATGGAATCTCGTTCGATTAATGGAGGGATCGTTGCGACACACGCGAGCGCAACAATAATTCCCGCCCGATAATTGCGCCTCGCGCCCAGTTACGTAACTTACGTTTCTCGAGTTATCCGCATGCCGATATCGGCGGCGATGCCGCTGCCACCGAGCCAGCAGATGATTGGTCGATCGCGCGATTTGGATTTAGATTTGGTAATTTGTAGACGGAAATGAATGGACGAACTTGGGTTAGTCTGTATCTAAATTAACTCCGCGCCAGATGGCAGATAGTTTAGACGTCGCGCTTGCCGGAGGCGTCCGAGTGACGTAAGAAGCGATGCCGTTTCGTCGCTCATCCGTAGTAGTTCTCCACCTGAGGACGCTGAAATTTAACTTTCCACTACTCTTTTCGTGTTGGATAAATTCGCAATAATCGACACTGTTAAAAATAAATTTTGCGCTACTTTAGATAATTTTTTTCATGGTACCATATATACACGTAAGAAAAAGCGAGCTGTATCATCAAGCACAGTAGAAAATATCTGAAGACTCCCAACGCCACGACTATCCTCCCCCGCCCTTCCTCCACGATACATATTCTAATCGAGCACGTCGACGCAAGAAAAAAAAAAAAGAGAAAGCGAAAAGACAAAAAACTGAGCAGTCCCCCGTTACGCTTGTGTTGCAGACTGAGGATGTCCTCAAAGAGGAAGTCGCCACCAACGAAGCTATCGGAGGGCGGGGGCGGTGCGGGTACAGTGGCAGGCGCCAACGAGGAGGAGGAGGACACTACCTCGCCGGTGGCCGGTTCCGGTGGCGAGGCAGCCGTCGTCGTCGGTGAGGAGGGTGCCGCCACCCCCGTCGACATCGAGGAGTGCTACTCCCATCAAAGAGGCGGCGAGTGCGAGTCATCCGGCTGTTCATCGCCGGCGACTACCAGCGAGCCGGATCTACGCGACTCGCCATCGCCCTCGTTGAATTCCTTACGGACGGCCAAGCGGCAGAGGCTGCTGTTCCTGTCGAGCCAAGAAACCCTCGCGCCGTACCACCATCCCCATCATCATCATCACCACCACCATCATCATCATCATCACCACACGAACACGTCGTCATCGTCGGGCGGTGCATTGGAACCCGCGAGCTCCTCGGAGTGCGGCTCGCCACCCACCCTTCTCTCCGTCGATCCTTACTATCCTCATCATCCCCATCACAATAATAACAACAACACCGTCACGCAGAACAATAACAACAACAACAATAACAACAATAACGGCAGTGGCACTACTGCTGCGGGCAGTAAAAGATCCATGGACGACGTTCTCAAAAGGCTAACGTGCAAGATGAACAGCGAATCCCTGTCTATCCAAGATGATACTACCAACACCAGGCGGACGTCACCGCCACTTTCTTCCACGCCAACCGGTCACAATGCGCATAGGTTAGTCCAGGTGATATCAAATACTAATAAAATAGAAGATTCGGGCGGGCGAAACAAGGCTTTTATTTTTACTTATTTTAAATTAGTAATACAATCTGAAGAAGAAATTATCGGTTTATCGGACTATAATAATAACCAGAGGGAGAAAATAGGTTTGATAATTTTTTTATTATATTTTTTTATTTGCAAAAGTAATGCATTCTAATATTAAACAATTTATTCATAAATTTAATAGTAAATTTGTTAAAGAATAATAAATATATGATATAAAATAATAAATGTATCCGTGTTAATAGATTTCGATTTTATAATATAAATTTTAAAAAATCTGCTATATATTTTTCTAAAAAGGTTGTTATAAAGTAATGATAATTAAGGATGCAAAAAGAAATAAGTGCCATTTTGAGAAATAATACTCAATAATACTCGTTCATTGCCTGATTGACTTTAAACTTACTGCTCTTGTTATTGCATTATATTACAGTATTAAGATTAAATTAATAATAATACTGCATATTAATTAATGTTAATGTCAATTGTAATCGGTGTTAAACGTGCTAGTTTCTCGATCTTTATTTACCGATTATTATTATAATATGAATATTATTATTTTAATTGAATTGAACTTTACATCTGTATTCAATCATTCCTGCTGATCTATTTTTACCAGTAAGATATTTTGGATTGATGGTACAACAACTGTAGAAGTATATATAAAAATATAGAGTCTATCTTTTTAAATCTAATTTTATTATAATAGAAATACAAATGAAAAAAATCTTTGAAATTTGTAGTGCTTTTATCAGATTTTCCTTTTATCAGATAATTATTACTTTGATCCTCTTCCGTTTAATATCGGTTCGGCTGCTATTAACGCAGTCAGGAAGTATCTGCCGAATGACGGGAAATGAGAGCAGCCCGTCGTTCGAGAACTTCTTCCAATTTTCCTAATGGTTCAAACTCCGTTACGATTCGTGTAATCCATGCGACGTATCTCGATAAACGACTCTTACGCAACTTGTGTATGTTAATTATTCGATACCGTGTTCGATCGACATTGTAACAGTGCACTACTCTGTTGCAATATCTGCCTCATAATGCGCCACCATGTCGCCGAGGTTATCGTATTTCTCCCACTTTTACATAACTGATTAATATAATATAATGGTAAATCAGAGGCGGATGTGGCTTTTTGCAACTTTATTACAAATGCCTATATAATTTTTGCTCTCGTAACTTAATTGCCGAATACATAATTGAAGCATATATAAGATTAAATTCAAATAAGTATTTGAATTTAATCTTGATTTTATAACGAAGAAATTAATTGCAAATAATTGCAAATCGTTGTTTATCAACCAGACAAGTTGACCCGCGTAGTTACTGCATCAAGTCACAATTAAATTTAATATTTAATACTTACGAACTTTACAGCGCTTGCAGTAATTTAGTAGCAACATATTTGATCATAATAATTTCTGTGTACATTTCGATACACTTTTAATCAGATAAATTTAGGTAAAAAAACATATTTTTGTTTTTAAAAGAAATATAAGTAAAATTCTTTCTACAAGAGTTGAATGGTCAGATTAAATTCTTGGAAAGGAAACCTTTGAAATTTATCTCGTAACAATTATCGATATTCTTCGAACGCTTCAACTTACAAATGACTTACAATGTGATATTTCACGTTTCTCATCATCCAATGTTATCGCCGGAAATTAAGGCGTCAGTTATAATTCTGTTTTCTGAAAGAAAAGACCACTGTATCGTTTCTTGCTTCAGTGTTCTCAAGGCCTGGTATCTCGGATATAGTAACCAACGATCGGGCGGGGCCTAAAAGAGGCTATTGTCCCGAAACCATAAGGCTAACCTAGCGGTCTCTTAAAAACGAATCTCTATTGCCGTACATTTAGTTGACAATAACCAATAACCCAAGAACTTAAAGCAGTATAACGTCACCGCTAAAACAATCATTATTAAATGAGAAAATCAATTTTTGGCTTTGAAATACTTTTAATTTTATGAAAATTACTATGTTTTGCTTCTGTAATCCATTAACAATTAATTTATAATCTGATCTTGTATCTTAAAAGATCGATTAAAATTTTAATTAATCGAATAATTTTAATTAATAAGCTTAAATTTTAATTAATCAAATAATTATCTGTATAATATTTTATTTTCTGAATTGGGAAAAAACTTTTATTAATTTATCGGAGTACGTTCATTTCCGTAATAATAATTTACATAAATTACTTAAACACATCTTTCAGTAAGAGATTTAGTGTTCGTTGTGATCTCCATTCTCCTTCTATTTTGATATAATTGATATATTTAAATTTATTTTAAATTTATTATACAAACAATTCCTTGAAAAGATTTACAGCGTGTCAGCAGACACATATTTTGTTTTTCAAACGATTATTTTGCGTCGATAATAATCGTTCTAGATAATTAGGTCTGCCAATGAATTGATTTGTATTTGTATGATTTTTTCTCTATTCAATAAGTCGCTCACACAAAGTCGAGAATGTAAAGTGGAAACTATGTCTTGTGACTAATTACGTTCTTTATGCGTCATACAAGATGGTACGATAGTGCTCCGACGATGCTACCATAAAATTATACTTTTGCATATTATTCCGCGATATATACTTCTGACGTATGTTATGTTGATGGAAGTAATATTGAAGTTAGGAATGATTTAATGAAGCGTTTACGCAAATCGTTTGTGTCACGATCAAATTATTATGAAGTCTCCTACTCTCCGTGTTATCTCTTCTTTTTTTTTTTACAATTGTAGGATTGTTATTACTGACACAAAAAAATACTTCTCTATCCAGTCCGTCTCGTCGTTACGACGATAGATCCGCGGTGAAATAACACCTGGCAAAATTACACGCGGGACAGGCAACAATAGAATAGCAGAATTCTCTGTACAAAAAGTGTCTACCCTCGAGCTAGATATGTAACGCAACGTCTTACATTGACGTGGAGTCATTGAAAGTAAACGAGTGAACTTGGCAGCGTGGAGGAGCGGTAGCGCAGAACTGTGCCAGTCTGCTACCCACATCGAGCAGCACGGTTGGCCAAGATTCTTCAAAAATTCAGCCAACAGTACAACGTGCACTTACGTTGACGTTCACCTTCTTTTTGGAGCACGTTCAACTTGACTTCGCGTACGTCGAAATAACATGGATTCGATTTAAAAATATACGGCCAATGCTCGTTGTTATCATACCATTAACTATATGATATTTGTGTAATATCGAGCATACTTTTAATTTATTTTCAGAATAATTCTATCGATTTTTTTGCCGATCAATAGGAGTATCAGTCATTAAGCACTTAATTGGCTATTCGATTGTTGTCGATTTCCTAAATTCGAAATTTTTCAAAACCGACACGAAGATACTTCGAATACTTTATTTGCAATACTTTATGCGTTCGACAGAACGTACAAACAACTGTAACAACATTGTTATATAAAGCGTCTCGGATCTGTGCATCATATATGCACTACTGACGTATCACGCGCGAATCGTATTATGAGCGCACACGAGCATTCGGAGATGCGAGTGACTAGAGTTATCGGATGGACGAAAATATCAAGCCTGTACATTAACTCTCGGCTATTCTAAATATAGTAGGTATTGGATAAAAATCCGTGGAGAGTAACCGTCATATTATGGACCGACGATAACCTCGATACATCGACATTTCTAAGAGATTAACGGCATCGGTAAAAATTTTCGTCGACTAGTCAGTTTAATAGCGCGATGCTATTAAAGCCCGAATAATCGATCGGAGTTACAAAAACGTAGTACTAAATGTACAAAAAACGATAATCTCTTTAGGAAATAAGAATTTAAAACGCTAAGACGCGGATGCATTATTCAAACGATTTTATCCGATGAATCGCGAAATAAAAACGTGTTTATTTCAGAAGCTTCTATGGCAGAAGCAGAGATAAAAGATTGATAGATATTGCAATAACTTGGCGATTTATATACATGTATTACATAGGATAATTAGGGTTAATGACAAATTGATGATGTCGATCGTAAAACTTAATAACTTGGACATTTAATTATCGACAGCTACGTTTAACGACGTTAGCTGTGGTTTTGATGAAACGCTACTATTAATCGAAGTGATCTCCCACGAAGATCTCACGTGCGAGTCTTGGTGGTAAAAAAATGCGAAAAGATCTCTTTATTCTTATTAATTTCATCTAGGATCCATGTGCCATCAATTTATCATACATTCTCGTGTTCGTTAGACGAGAATCTACGCAGAGAGTAGCACAAAAGAGACGAGACGACCATTTATCTTGGCTCGTGCATGAAATTAAGCCCTTCAAATATCTTAGCACGAGATAATAATAACAAGAGGCAGTTCTTTTTATTTTTAAAGCCGTTAAGCGTGAACGAAATCTGTCGCCGAGCACACGTTATTATCACGCTAAAGAAAGTTCGCATGAAATTAAAGTCTTTCGCAAAACTGGATGCGTACTTTCGCCGACTGAATAAGATGAATTTAAATGCTCATGAGAAATATTCAAATAGTCGCAGTCGGCTTAACTTTAGCGGTGAAGTGATTATTTCATGAATTCAAAGTTGAGTATTTCGTATTGTACACATAATCATCTAATAGAATTTAAACCTTCAGAACTTCTATTGTAATGATTTCTCTGATGATTCTTTATTATTACAGTCTTTCCGTCAAATATCAATCTCGCATTATTTAACGCAATACTGAATAGTGTTAATTACTGACGTTGTTTCTGAATTTTCTCTTCAAAAAAAATATTTAAAATATTTCTTATCTTGTGTATCTTTTGTTGTATATATCACATTTATATAATCTCTCATCTAAAAAGGTTTACAGACGAATTAATATAATATTAAAATTACTCTTAACTGTTTCAATTAATAATAAATAATAAAATTTAGAATAATAATAATAATTTAGATAATGAGGCTGACATGGAAAATTTGAAAATTTTAGATAAATGACAGTATTAAAGAAAAATAAAGGAAAGGCGCATACATCCGTGACTTGACGAACTCGGGACAGCTTAAGCGCTTGCTGCATGTCATTCGCGTATATCTTAATGTAACTTTAATCGGTGACCCTGTAACGCTGCAGAGAAGCACGCCGGTTGCTGGCCTATATTTTTCGCAGCGTAAGCTTCCTCGTTGTCAACGTCGTCACCCTCGTCCATCTCGCTCGTGTAGGCTTTGTCCGACCGGTAGTCTCCTAAGCGCCACACAATACGACCTGTATCACTTATTCGCGGTCCATTTTCTCCGACATAAAGGAACAGAAGCTCGAGACTGGTTCTGGGCGGGTGCTCGAGGGCCGGGATCCGGGTGGAGGAACGGGGGAGAATTGATGGCACCGGGGTACCCCATCACGGACGCAAACACTCGCTCTGTCGTGATTGCGCGGCCGCGACTCATTTATTATTCACCTGGCTTCCAGCATCGCGTACGCGACCACCTACCATCTGGTTCCAACCTAATGCGCTGGAGGCTGTCTCGTTCTTTCTCATGCAGCGGTCCAGAAACGTCTTTGCATCGACGAATATTTCTGATCGATATCTATTCTTTATTTTTTTATACTAAGAAAGAAATGGCAATAATCATTATGATAAATTATAAATAGTTTATTTATTTATTATTATCATTAATGACAAAAATGTGTATAATAATGTGTATAATAAAAGTAGCCAATAATGATGATGATAGCCAATAATATTTTTCTATTGATGATAGACGTGAAAAAAAACAATAACTTTATTATAATTAAAAAAATAAATATGTTAATATAAATGCATATTATCGTAAACATTCTTGTTGTCCTTTCGATTTCTATATATTTATTATACAATTAAGAACTTTTAACACAACTTCTTTCTCGATTATAATCAGTAATTATTTAATTAACCGATAGAAGCGAGAAATCTCAAATTGATATCGAGAAATATCAAAATATATAATATTTATTTTTTCTTACATATATTTGTCATATTTATTTTATAATTGTATCGTTAGCTAAGTAAAAGAATTCAATCTCAAATCTAATAAATATCTTTCTTCTTTATTCTTTTTCTCTTCTCTTTCTTATTCGATTGGACAAAACTGACCAAGATTGAATTATATATGTTGCAGTTGCAGTGGAAGCACGACCACCACCGTGGCAAATAACGTGACACTCTCGCCTCCGGATGCCGGTAGGATATCAAATACGGAGGCGCAGGTACAGCAGGACGGCGTGGCGGCCCTTCATAGGGTCCTCTGCGCCGAGAGCTTCGCCGAAAAGGAACGTCGACTGTCGGAGATGATACTGCAGCTGCAATTGATAAGGGAGCAATTGCTGCAACAGCAGGATCAGTCGAAGGTAAACCATTCTCTGGCATGTCCACATAGAAAAAAAAGTAGTCAAATTATATTTATAAATATTATATTATTTTGTAAAATTAGACACTGAGCATCTTGTACTTAAATATCGCAGTGTATTGAATTATAAATGATTGAAAGTCTAAAGTAGTCTCTGAATTAATCATGAATTAAAATGCAGGATAGGCATGGATAGATAATGGAAATATCAAAATAGGAAATAGGATTTTAATTTCGAAATATATCAAAGATTAATTATATCTGTAGGGAGAATAAAAATCTAAATATAGCATGAGATGTAGAATGACAGAAGCGTGAAACAAAATTACTAAAAAACATTAGAACATCGAAATTTGAAACAAGCATTTCAGAAACCGCCTTTTTATATGCCGATATTACTCTTTCTTTACGCTACACTTATTGTGATTTTTATTTTCGCCGAGAAACAGAATGCATATAAAATAGGAAGTAAGAGATTGGAATGATATAATTTTCGTTGTCACACACTATGAATAAATAATAATAAAACTCCATGACTGGCTGTAACAGCTGCACAATTTGATCGATTTGTCTAATTACATTATATCGCGCGGGATATCATTTACGATTAATAAGAAAAAAGAAAATAGAATGCGTGCCACGTGGCCGTGACGAAACAGGGAAATGACGGATCAAGCTGTGTCTCAATACAAATCGCCGGCTAGCGCACGTTGATTGACGAGGGAAAGTGCATCGATTACCGCGGAATCATAATTACGCGGTTGAATCGCGGTCGTACGCGATATCACTGGCAATGATAGAAAAATGAGAAATCTGTGTTTCCTCGATGCGATGACCGGTATGCCGTTACGACCAGTTTTAATAAACGCGATAAAGCGAACTATTTGCGACTGCGGACTGCAATAATTCATAATGTCCGCGCGCGCGCGCGCGCGCGCGCGGCAGTGCCTCTCCGGCAAACGGCATAAAAATTCTACGCGCGTTCCTGCCCGCGTCATCGGAATGTTAAGCCGTATTCTTCCGCTTAAAAGCATCGCCGCGATGTTCCTGACAATAACGTCAAGACCTCTCTCTGTGATATTACCGTACTAATAGCGGCGAGTCCGTTGCACCTCCGCGAGTAACAGTACACCTTTGATGCGCCTGCATCACGCCAGGCTGCAATCCGCGCGCGAGGTGCGCCCCACGCCGCGCATCGAGCGCGAACGTACGGGCACAATGAGATCTCATTGAAATCGCTCCGGCTCGCGTATCGGATTCGATAACCGCATCGAGAGATTAGTATCGCCTTCCGTCTCGCGGCGATGACTCGATACTTCGCGCGGCCTCAAAAAGCGCGGGTCATCGCGTGGCTGCAGCGAAAACCGCGCAACCACGAGCCGCCCCGTCGCCGGCGCTGCTCGGAGGAATCGCGGGAGACCGGAGGAACCTGTCTGCCCGCAAAAATGCGAGCGCGTGCAGATAATGCCCAACGTGTATTACCGTTATTATGCCAGTCATTTACGTGCTGTGGAAACGATGTTTCTTCCCCGATGTCCCGCTAAATTCGCCCGTCGGCGAAATTCTACGAATACATTCGCGTAAATATCCGTCATGTGCGCGCGGCAAGGTAGAGGCCGACGTGCGTGAACATTAATATTCAGAATTGGGAGAACAGTAACAACACCCGTGTGTGATGTAAACGACGATCACGAGATAGCCAATCGGGAGATCCCATGGACAGACGGTCGCGATTCGCAAGGGTGAACACGACGGACAAGTCGCTGACACATTTTCAATTATATCGATTTATATTTAATTATACGCATGCAAGAGAAACGCACATGTTTTCTCGAGTAATAATTCCAATAATAAATATCCCACAGGGGTATATTTGATTCTTACAGCGTTTATCCATTTTCAAGCCATAAATTTGCAGCCCCACACACATACGAATATTAATAATTTTTTATGTGAAATTTAGTTTATTCGAAATGAAAATGTTAATAACGATCTAGTAAAAACTTTATTTTTTTATATAAGAAATTATTTCATAAATAAAGTGTAATAATAGAATTTGAAATCGTGATTTAGTTTGTATTTATAAAATATTCTTCGAGCGATACATCACTATAGTTTATCACTATAGTCTGCATGTTTAAAGAAAAACGATATTTTTTATGAGAGAATCTGGAATCCGTTAATATCCATTTTTGCACTTAAGGAATCTGCAATCAATAAGAGATTATTTCAATAACATTTGTGAACGGCTCATGTGCAAGAACGCCGACTAATATCGTTAGATAATTAAATCCGGGAGAGAAGGAGAGAGGTAGAAATAGAGATGGGAATCAGGAGTCGTTACGATCGTCCGCAATTGCCAATAATTGAAATTTGCAGTTGGAGAGACGCGGTAGTAACTACTAGTAATGTTTTAACGACACGAGAGAGGAAAGAAGGAAAGTGTTCACTTATGCGACAAAAACGGATTTTCCATGTCTCGACATTTCCTGTCAAGATTATAATCGTCGCGTGACAACTTGTCTGACCTGCTGGATTTGACTTAAGAACATCTTAAACTGTAAAGATTTTTCTCTAAACTGTAAAGATTTTTCTCTATCTACGAGTTCAGCCATCGATCGATATGTTCGACAAACCGGTTGTACGGTAATTGAAATATTATGTTGGTAAAAGTATAGATAAGTATCCGGTTTCTCCAGAAGATCTTCAGTGAACGAAAAATCGGAGATTATCTCCGATAAGATCCTCTAGGGTGGAGAACCAGGTTCTGTCATCCGCCATTTCATCGGCGCGAAGTGAAAACGCATTTGTTGGCGGCGTTTGCGCGTCGGGTGCCTCAAGTTAGCCGACGTTAAAGCGGAAATGCAACGGCGGCACCGTTGAAAGGGATGAGGTTGGGCGAAGAGAGGGGAGGGGGAGAGGGATAGGGGAAGAAGAGAAGCGCAGAGAAAGCTGAGCGGCAGAGAGAGGAAGGGCAGCTTAGGAGCGAGATAGATAGAGGCGCGAGCGTGCGAGAAAGAGGTAGGTGGAGTAAAAAGGCGACGAGAGAGATAGAGTGAGAAACGAGAAAACGTAGGAGGAAGGCGGTAGTCTCGATGTTCTCCTCCTCTTGGATCGCGGAGGGCGTATAGTAATGTTCGAGTTGGCAGACTCGGGGTCGAGTGGGGGTCTCTCCCTCCGTCTCTATCTGTCTCTCTCTGTCCTCCCTCTTTCGTCCTCCTCTCTCGTCCTCTCCTGCCGCCGTGTCTCTCTCCTCAACGTTACCTTTCCACCTGTTATGCGACGCCGTGCCATGCTGCGTTGGCACAGGTGTGCGCGACCGCGTAGCCAGCGACAGGGCCCGCACGCTCTCCTCGGTCTCCTCCGTCTCTAGTCTCCCACCTCTCCGACCTTTCTCTTCCACCTTTCCGTGTCTCGTTGTCTGTTTCTCTCCGCTTCTGTCCTCGTCTCCTTCTCTCTTTCTCCGTTTCCTCTTTATTCCACCGGCACCACCGGCTCGATTCCTGTCTTTCCCGGCGAACGAGCAGGCCGATCGCGCGTGGGCGGCGAGGATCGCGTTCCCCTCTACCCTGAAGCGCTTTCACGGTCCTATCTATATACGTTCGACTGCACCTGCAGCAGGGGTATACTGTCACGCCCAGTAGTTCGATCACAACCGACCTGCCGCACGCGGACTTTCTCCCCGAGACGCATTCTTCCTCGCCGCAGGCGATCCCGGAAAAATTGCACTTTCTCATATCTCGGCGCTCCGCTTATCACCGGACATGCGATTTTTGCGACACAATGAGGATGACGTGCTATCCGACGCGAAATCCAACCGCGAACAAATACTAACAGTTCAAAAAGGCATTTTCATTTCACCTGGTCAAAGATGTTTGAGTACACTCAGGCAGCACAGTCTCTTTGCGAACGAAATTTAACCCCCCTTCCCTCCCCCTCCCTCCTCGGGCATACGCAAAAAGCAAATTATCTCTTCTGTGTGTGGCAGACGCGTATATTTCTCTGAAATAAATTTTCGTTCCTCATAAATTACCAAGTTGCCAAACACGCGACGCAGCTGCGCGTGAAATTAGTACATTAACACGTTTCGCTGTACTACTTTTACATATTTTAATAAGAATTATGGTTAGCGCATATTACCAATACATACATTAACCGCGTGCGAAAATCTTCATCATACGCGATTCGAGAGAAAAAGTCGCGGTTGAAAATTTCACTTTTTAAAATCTAAACAAATCTGCTTATCTAAACAGACTTGTAACATTCGATAACGATATTTTGCGAAATTTTACTCGATCACATTAATTTAATTTCTCTGTCACCCTGTTTGAATATTATTATATGCTAGCAAATACGTATTTATATAACAAGTTAGTTTTGCCACATGCATACTTGATAATAAAATATGCTTTTAGAAGCGATCCAAGGAGATTTAAACGGCTGTAACATATAATAAAGTGTTTCAACAAAAAGAGAAGTACGATCAAAATTTGCATGTCGTGAAATGATTAACGATATAATTGTATTCGGGACATTCATTAAGTATCTCATTAGTCATTAGGATATACAGGAGAATATATGATTATGTAAATAACTGTCGACTTAATTATGATTTTTATTGACGATTCCAAGTCGCGATATGAAGCAACTTGTTTGTTAAATAACTTTCAGTTATCGATAAAAATTATATATAAATGCAATAATACATAAATACAGTGTATATAGCATCGAACGGTACAAGAATCCAGATATACAACGACTACGTTAACGTTTTTTTATAGTGCATCCATGCTGCAAAATCATATATTTGTATGCATTATTATTATTTCGCAATATTTATATACACATGTATTTATTACATATCTGTCGCACGACAATATCGTTATTACGTGCGACAACATGGTCCACAAAGGCGGGGCAAAACTGCACGAGGGCATCGCGTTTCGCGCATCAGGAGCGACAGGGGGGCGTGCGGTGTTCGGTACGGGGCGGACGCCTGCTGCCGTGTTCCATGGCTTGCATGTGGATGTCCATATCCGTTTGTCCATTTGCGTATCGGCCGACGCTTTATGGGAATTAGCAGTGTATTGTGGACCACCGGTGGGCGGGCTGTGTGTGCATCGGTGCACGAGACGCGACCGCAGGCACGGCCACCCCCGCGATCCGATGGCGGCGGGGATTGCGACGGGATAGCCGAAGGGATGGCCACAGAGATAAAGGGAGGAAGAGAGAAAGAGAGGTGGACGAGAGACACAACGGTTATGGACAGAGGAAATAAGAGGGAATTGCTCCCCGCATAGACTGGAGAGAGGGATGATTCTCTCTCTCTCTCTCTCTCTCTCTCTCTCTCTCTCTCTCTCTCTCTCTCTCTCTCTTTCTATGTACCACTGTTTGTCAATACGCAAGCGATATGATCACCAAGTATAATCACCGGCGGACCCGAGAGAGCGCTGGGCTTTCTGTCAATAGAATGCTACTTTGTGACCTCCCGCGCGCCATCGACCCCCCGCTTCCGCTCTTCTCCCTTTTCTACCCCCGTTGTCCAGCCGCTTATATATTGTATCAAACGCATCCGAGCGTCCGCCCTCTGAAGCACGTCGCCGCTCGTAAAATCCGTATCGACCACGAAGCCGGTAATGTGTACACGTATCCCGCACACATGTACGTGGAGGAAGGGAGAGGGATTCGTAGAAACATTCACGGAAAGCCCGTGGAATCTGCGTACGGGCGTTCCGTGCTGACGAACAAAAGTGTGCCCTCCGTTCTGTATATTTGCGTTGCGTAACATGCGTTTCTGTTGCCGTTACATGCATACAACCCCCGACTCTGTCTGTTTTTTTGCGCGCGAGTTCACATCGCGCGTGAACGGTTACAAAGAGAATCGCACGGTGATATCGCGACCATTGCGATCGGGAATCGCATGTATGCGCACGTAAAAACAAGAAACTTAATGAACAAAACCATTACTTCTGTGTTTATACGATAATTATGGTGCGCGAGCCGCCGCGCAACGCGTAATTAACGGTTGTTGCCGGCAACGGGGTGTTTAACAAACTGATTATCTCATTTTATTAGATATCTCCTTACGTATTAAGATGAAATACGTTTCGTTCGAGATAACGTTCGAGATACCTTAAAAACTTAATGTCGACACTCTATACTTAGAAGCAATTATTACGGATTACGAAAAAGCAATTATCACATTGAGAATGTCGCAGCTTGTAAAACTGATTCGGTTTGTATGACGAAATAAGATGTTAGTATATTACATAAAACATTACATAAAATACAAAACAGCACCATAATATGAAATAATATTTTACATAATTTTTCCAAAGAAAAATTTTTAAACACTTCCGAAAGAATTTATTTATCTTTATTTACTATATTTTATTTTATTTTTATATTTTTATTTTATTTTTTATTTTACATTTTAATCATATTTATTAGACATGATCTTAATATTTCATCGTCATCTTACTCACATATTACATACTTAACTGCCCGTCCTCATTGCACGCTTACATCTTGCTTGCATTATACCTCCTTCCGCAGTTTGCATTCTGCCTTTGCTAATGAAGCTTCCGCAAAGTGCACATTATCAGCGCGTCACAGTGATTTTTGCTGAGCGCAACTCGGTCCGCCGTTAAACAGGCTAAACGAGCACGGTCACATTTTCGCCCTTGCTTCTCCATCCGTTTTTCGAGCGAGAGATGCCGAGAGGTGCCTTAACGCGCATTCGCGTGCGAACATCTATCTTCCTTCCGTTTAGTCTATCCCCTGGACTCATCGTCGTCAGGCGGACAACCGAGCGGGAGGTCGTTCTGCCACGGCGACCCGGTGTATCTTTTCGAGCGATCAAAGAATTACCGTACTCGAGTGGTAGGCCGATGGTGTTTGCTGTTTGATCGTGGCGTAACAACGCATGACTTTGCGCATTACCTTACATCGCATCGCGCTGCTCTCCGAGGTCTCGGACGTTTGTGCCTGACAAAATTTGCATTACAACAAAAATGCCTTTCTACTCTATTGAATTGATCCATAGGAAGAAACAGAAATCATTTAGTCATTAAACTTAATTTAATATATTAAAATGTATTAAAATATATTAAGATATATTAAAATATATTAAAATATATATTAAATATATATTGAATATATATATTGAATAATTAATATATTTTAATGTACATTTTATATATTCAATATTTTAATATACATAAAATATATATTAAAATTCTTTAAATATTCTGAAAATAGAAAATATATTGAAAAAAAAAAAAGATTTTTTATTACTTTGACAAAATAATAATTTAATTATAAAGTGAATAATATATATTAATAGATTTTAAATATTTCCTTATAATCTTTTAATATACTTACTGTATCAAAATTCTATAGCTTATTATAAATTTGTTTCTTATTAATTAGATAGGAATTTTTAAATTTAGAAT
This sequence comes from Pogonomyrmex barbatus, assembly GCF_055798465.1. Classification (NCBI taxonomy): domain Eukaryota; kingdom Metazoa; phylum Arthropoda; class Insecta; order Hymenoptera; family Formicidae; genus Pogonomyrmex; species Pogonomyrmex barbatus. The sequence goes on along the minus strand of NW_028297099.1, from coordinate 3,592,138 downwards.
AGCGACCTGTATCTTAATAAAGCTTTTTTAAAATCAGTTTCGCTTGCACAAAGATATAAATATTACTGCAGCGTTAATTAATAATGTGTTAATGAGTTTCTTGTATTTATTCTTTCTTTTCTCTCTTTGCCATTTCCGTTCTACCATTGCAACTGTCTCTGTTGACTCTTTTCATCTCTGTTCTCATCTCTTCTTTTTTCTTTTTATCTTCCTTTTGCTAGCCAAGTTTTATTAATCTTTCTTCGACTAATCGTTCTATTTGTTTCATTCGTTCTCGGATTTATACGTCTTTTTTCTAGAGAGCGTCTTCTCGTCATGCACTAACATAAATAATTGCAACTAATCCTATTAAATGTATCGATTGACTCACTCAAATCATCTCTCTCTCTCTCTTTTTCTATTTTACTTCTATTTTATTTTTTGTACTCATAGCAACTTACTTTTACTCTTTCTTTATTTTTTATGACATGGCCGTCATTGGTTTTAAATAGAAATTTGAGTAGAACATTTAGAAGAGGACAATTACAATATTCCATATTATTATATTGTAAAAACCATATATTCATATATTCATATATATAATATATATTCATATTACGTTGACAAACACTGTATATCTCAGTCTTGAAAGAAATGCTATACTGAAAAGTTTTACACGTAACTGGAAGGATGCGTAGCGAATGGCAATGGTGTTTACGTTGGGACTAGAAAGCTCATGCGTAGTCAGCGTAAAAATTGAAAATGCCGATGCTGCAATAATTGAAGGTTTGAATCGAGTTTATTGGCGCCAAAAGCATTTGGTATCCGCTGAAATTGAATTACAGCTTGAAAAAAAAAAAAGAGAGACCGACACTTGTAACCCGGTGCGTTCTAGGTATCGAAAGCTGATCGAGGATCATCGGCGTAAAACGCGTTCAATCAGCTTCGTATACGTGCATTCGAACTCCCGGCATATCGGAAGTAATACTGCACTCCAAAAATCGACGATACGATTACGCTCCTACCTGTTTTCGTATTTTTTAACCGTAACTGCAGCGAGACCCGACCTGTTATTCAACGTCCGATTGAATGACTGTAACAAGGCATAACTTGTTTTAGTTTCCAATACTGCATATAGTTTCTCTTTTTTCTTTTTTCTCCTTTCCTCTTTTTCTCTCTTTCCCTCTCTCTCTTTCTCTTATATATTATAATACATATAATCTACATATGATCAATATTATTACCAACATAAATGTCACACTTGTCAATATCTCATTAATATATATATATTAACACATCGGGCGACTTTAACATCTAAAACCGTTATGGTTGGTAATCACATCTCGCAACGTAGCTCCATTCGTATTAACGCAACGACGACTATGATCGCGCGTTAAGTAAGGTTCTAATTAGTGTAAAAGTAATATACGCCGATGTACACATTGATAATTTCAAGTCGAGAAAAACCAGAAGTAAAAGGCGCTATCTTGAACTAGATATTTTTTTTTCTTCGAGCCACTTCATCATTTAATATTATTAGCACGCGCGTCGTATTATAATTTTACGTTTGAAAAATAATGAGCTTTGTCTCTGAAGATTTTTCGCTCACTTTCTAAGACGAGAAAGCGTCAATATTTCGAACACGTGATGCTGACGCCGCAATCTTTAGTCACGTATATCGTTAGTCACGTATCTGTAACATTAATTTTGACAAATTCATTTCCTTTTTATTTTCTAGTGATAAAAATATTAAATTTATCAAAGTCAATTAACTGAATAATAATCAATGGATATATCATACTATACTATAATTATTATAAATAAATAATCTTTATCCATTTCAATGTATTTCTTTTATATTCTTATTTTATTATTTGCTTTTTCGTAAAAAAATTTGTATCTATGGCATTTTTAACGGTTAAATATAGCAGCAACAAATATTCAAATTATAACTTTATTATTAAATATGCCATGTTTTTCTTGCGTATTATACCCGTGGGAATTGCTTATATGCTTTTAATTCTCCACTGAGTACTTCTAATCGGAACTGGTGACGGCTATTATATTAATTACGAAATAATTATGTCGTCGGACGAATGCTTTAAAATCACATCTTATACGAAGGGTATGAGAAATAGCAAGCGTTAATGCATCCACACGTTATCCGGACCACTCAACTGCGACATTACATGAACCCTCTTACGCTCTTCTCCTTGGCTGCTGCTACGCCAGCTTCTCAACCTCTGAATTTCCGTGGCGGGAGAGAAAGACCTTTCGTAATTATTTTCCTCATTAATGTGCCCCATTGTCCGCGCGCGTGACAGCGGTATGGGTAACTACCCTACCCGCATCTTAATTAAATCCACGCGTGAAACGAAGCGTCAATGTAAAGGCGAGATTTCGCGGATGCTTCGTGGTTAACGAGCGCGGTATGAGATCAACTTAATCATTGCAGATAATAATATCCGCGTTCGAGGAAGGTTTATTATATACGTCGTCAAGAATTTTAAACAAAAAAATAAAAAAATGTATCTAGAGTAATAATTAATATTATTATCCTCTCATTATAATCTTGTAATAAAAATAAGGATTTTTACAAAAACCTTTCTTCACGTGACAATGCTATTGTTAAAGGAATGCAGATGGAGGAATATGAGATAATTATCTTCGTCGGTTCTTCTTTTCGAGAAAAATCTTCGCCCTAAAAAGACGACGCACCGCGAATATTCGCGGATATTCGAGGGAATCGTCGCGCCTCCGCAGCCTCCGTCATTCTTATCTAACGGCCCCCACGTTAACGACACGGATTGTTAACTGAATCCGGGAGCTAGCATTGTTCGAGGGTACCGAGCGCGCAACAGTGGCCCATTGTATTCTCTCGGACACGTCCGTTGGCTCCTCTTCCTCTGTCTCCGATAGCTTTTTCTCTCGTCTCGCGATCCGTCACCGTCTCGCGACTGATTGTCTCTCGACTCCTCATTGTAACTTCATAACTCGCGCGTATCGTTCACGCCCGATTATCGGGCTTGTCTTCTCGGGCGAGTCTCGTATCTCCTTCCTCTCGTATTTCAATTTCGTTTGCCCTCGTCATTGCCAGAGCGTGTTTCGGTTGTCGGGGATATCGGTTCCCTTCGGAAACGAGCAGACGCGCCTTTAAGGTCTAAGCACGCGCGAAACCGCGGCCGCGGTGGCGGCAGCGGATATAATGCGCGTTTCGGCCACGGAGCCGAGAATAGTTCAAAGTAAATACCGTGCTGTGAGTGGTGCCTTCTAATCTTCTTCTCCTTCTTCTACGTGCGATACTCTGATTGCATTATGACCCGGCCTCGAACAGACGCGGATCCTCGAGAGAGTTATTCCATTCGATGATGCTGATGTAACGTGTGAGCGGGGGTATTGTCGCCGGTGGCAAGTGGCAATGTCTGGTTTAACCGACGTGAACAGTTGAACCGCGAACGATCACGTTTGAGTGCTCGGTGAACATCAGAGAACTTTTGACAATGCAGTGTCATAAAACTGTGGTGAACGGAAGGAACCAATTCTTTTACATAATGTAATTTTCACGCAACATAAATTTTTCTTTTTCCAAAAGTTGATGTCGGGTTTCTTACAAAATCAGACATTTTATATTTACAATTATATTTACAGTATCATAGTATATCAAGAAACAGTTTTCACGTTTATAAGATTATTTAATCTTCTTCTTTAAAAAAATAACAGATATTTTTTTAATTATTTCCAATTTACAACTTATCACTTTTTTGAAATGGAAAGCTAATTTTCTGAATTAAACTAGTCGTTTAAAGTTAGTTTTCTACAATCTTACTCAAGAAATGCTATCGATAATAGATTTACTTTTTTTTAAAAAAACTTTTTAATGTGTAAATATGTAGGAGTATATGTAGTATATGTAGGAGAAATCGTTTATACATAATTATCACGCATATTAAATAGCCCCGATATCTATTTAGAACCTGTAATACTTATAGCACTCTCGGAAGCAGTCGCATATTAAATAAAATAAAAGCGCGAACGGAGTAATTGAGCTCGCGCGACAATAGGCGGGGATTTTGGGGCCGCGATATTTGAATCTAGATATATCTCGCAGCGATCCCGAGGACTACAGAATGAAGTGGAAGTAGGTACCCGGCGGGCATTGAGTGCAGTTATACTTGTAACTTGGACGGCGACCCCGTGAGAGAGAGAAAGAGAGAGGAGAGCGGCCGCGAGCGATGCAGTAGTAAGAACTCTGCCGCGCGCGCGGATGTGAATGAGCCCCGCAGCTGCCACATTCCTATGTGCCATCACCGCAATTTCCTTCCATTTTCTTTACCCTCCTCCCCGAATATTCTGGTCCGGCCTCGCGACAGGGATCCACGTTGAATTGCGCTCGAGTTGGTGCGCAAATTCGCTCGAATTCGCGCTCCGTCATACGACACAATTTCATTGTGTCGACGCGATCTTGAACGAAGTGTAACAGTCAGGCAGTCTCAGGGAGTATTGCGTAAGTGTGCAACGTAACTGTCGCGAGAGCGAATTCTGGAACATCCGATGTTCCAGATGATCATGCCGCTGATGCAGTCATCTTTACGTCGAAACTAATATGCAATAATATATATGAAATATTATATCCACGCAGGATATTTCTGAAATTCAATTTATCGCTTAGAATTTTAATAAGTTTTAGAATTCTCTTATAATATTAATTATTTCTTAACATAACGATAGAAATAAATAATAAACTACGAAAAAGTTGTTAACTTTATATAAACATTTTATATTAAACATTTTATATACACAATATTACTAATGCGAAACGACTGCACAGAATAGTTAAACTTTAATTAAAATTATTTACAGTCGATTTTATCGGCGTCAATTAGCTTCAATCTCAATTAACATTTATTTTTTACTTACTCTCTTTCCTATTCGATTTTAAAAAGATACAAAAGATACATCCGTTGAGCTTAAGTTAATTGATGCAAGCGAGATCTAACTGATAGAAAAAAAAAATAGTTCGTATGAGTTAATGTGCGTTCGAATATAATGTGTGCAACAATAACGCCGGCTACGAAGTCTTATTGTCATAAATTAGTTCGTGAAGCTATCAATCCGTATTTTTGAGAATAGGGTCGGCGGTGGGCTTCGATTCGCGCGTATTTCTGGTGCGTCGCGCGTGTCGTCCGAATCTTTATTTCGGTTCTCACGTTTCGGTGGCGCATGCATGCATTGGAGCGCCGGGATAAATATTGCGTACTTCTGTGGAATGTGCAGAGAAATGCGGCGCAAAGATGCCGATATCAGCTTACGGTACACACGTCACATTACGTGGTGCGTGAACGGGCCTTTTTGAAGCACGCAAGTCTGCAACTTACTCGCCCCGATATGGATTCGGGTTATCTCACACTCTGTTTCATTACGATACTAAATGATCCTGAAACATATACTTCATCAAATTATACCAAAAAGTACGCGTAATTAAAGCGATTAAATCGTTTGACTTGATTTAAGTTAATTAAACGCGCGAAATAGCAAACGATAAATTAATAAATTATTTAATTTCCTTCTTCATTCTAATTCCGAGATATGTAGCATCTTTGTGTTATCCGTATGTTAAAAATGTGCTGTGATAATTGATTCTTTGTTATGCAATCTGTGCAATGTAATGTCTGCGGTTAAGTACAATATCGCAATTTATCGTATTGCACATCAATACGATATCTACATAAAATTATTCCGTTCAAATTTATATTCAAAAATATTCAATAATATGGCATTCAATTCTTTTGTAAACGAATTGCGAAAAATTTCATTTAACTCGATATCGGCTTAATCAAAGGATGTCTCCATGATTTTAATGATTGTCATTATCAACTATTGAATAGCCGACTTCCACGTCTTATAATTTTATGCGCATTCCTTCTTGGAATCCAAGAATAATTCGCTATGCTTCACTCGAATTCTAATGCGATGAATACAACAAACAGAGAGAAAACAGTACATATGCGAATAGATAATAAATTCTAAGTTAGCATTCGAAAACTTAATTTGCATGAAAGTTATATATACAACATTTATTTGCAAGAAAAAAATATTGATTGGCGGGTCATTTCGTCTATAATTTATATTTTTGAAAATTCAATAATATTTCGAAGATAATTTCCAATTGATATTTTTTCGTAAAAATTTCGTAAGCATGAATCAGCGGATTACAATCTTTCCTTTCCTTTTTCTTTGAACGAGACCTCGCTGTGCGTTTCCTCTTTGACAGCGGAAATCTTGCACAATCCACTCGCACGCGCACAATGCGCGTCGGCGGCGCGATGAATTAGAATTGCGGTTGCACCGCTCAGTTGGAAGAGGAGCAACGACGGGGTGCACCGTGGCACGTGCGTCGCGTTCTCGTATTATTCTCGATTCTCGAGTGGTCGGGGTCTGGGATCTCCCTGCGAAACGAGTGTCGAGCGCGGAAGAAGAAAGCGGATTGGAGCGAGCAGAAAGATACGCGTCGAGCGCGTACGAAACGAAAGAAAGAAAGGTCTTGTCTCGCATGTCCACCGCATAACATATATATATCCAAATATATATATATATATTTACAATTAATTAAAATCGACGAATGCAAGGAGGTTGCTTATTATATCTACCCCAATGACGACGAAAGACACAACCGGTCTGTACGGTAAGGTGCATAGTAAGCATTCGCGTATTGTTATAATTATCGATTTTCTTTCATCTCATTTCTCGGTATTCTTTATATTCATTCTATGCGCATTACTTTATCATGTTTCGATATTTCTCACCGAGATCATCAAGCAGCGGAAGTGTCGGGTCGTGATCGTGTAGACGAGCAAAGTTCGTTTTATTAAGAATTAATAGTTTTTCAAGTCAGATTCATAATGATTTAAAGTACATTATTTTAATTTTTAAAAAGTCGATAAAAAAAGATTAAAAAATATTTTTTCTACTTTTTCTTATATCACGGGACGCAAAATTTTTCTGATGTCATATTGTTCTAAAAAATATCTCATAGAAAAAAAACTTTATATATATAAATAAGATAATCATTGCTGTTATTGTATATTACTTATAAATTTATACTTATAAATTTTATGAAAAGAACAGTAAAATTATGTCATTCTGGATTATGTTTCATTTTTTTTTGCATTATCGCGGACATGATGATTTTTAGCCGCATCGAGACAACCGGTTGACTCAACTGCGCGGTATTAAAGACTCGCGAGGAAAATAATGTGCGGTTTTTAATCCGATGAAAACGATACTCCCTCATCTCACGAGCTTTAGGAACAGCGTTCCTAAAGCGTTGACACTGCTGTCGCAATATAAACCGATCGAGGTGTCGAAGTGCTACAGTGACAGTGTGTCACAGTTGTCGGCTGCCATGCGCTACAGATAGAGGGGTCGCTGAGGGATCTCCTCTCGAGAGGGGTGACCGTTGATGGGAATGCCGACGATAGAGACAAAGAGGAGAGCGTCAGACGGATAGAACAGTTTCTGTGGAACGAAAGGGGAAGAACGTGAGGTCGACGTATCTTTCTCTTTCTCCTTCTGTTGCTGAAAGAGACGAATCGAGCCAAAGGAAGCGATGCAAGAAAAGAAGATACGTCGACAGAGAAAAGTAGAGAAGGAACCAGGGGAGACAGCGACGCGATTGCCCTCTCGCTCGCCTCAAAGTTGACGGGGGTTGCTTCGGACGCGTCTCGACGTTCCCCTGGTCCCTAGGGACAGTCGCACACCGCCTTGCCTTACCACATACGATCTTCACGGAAAGAACTTCCCGACGGGCGTAAGAAGCCGAGGACAATAATCCTACTGACAGCCAGCTCATCGTCGCAGCTTATTTCGATCCGCGATGGGGCCTGAGCCGCTAAGAGGAATGCTGTCCGCGCCGCGTTAGTGTCATACATGTCGTAATATCAGGATTTAATGCCATTAACTTTTATTAGTCTATCAGTGTTATGTGGGGATATTCGTGCGAGCGTACAACAAACTGAAAGAGAAACGCTAAAAAGTACACACCGAACTGAGTTCTTCTTTCTCTTATCATTTCAAATAGGAAAAAGATTATTCGCTCAATGGAAAATAATGCAAATAATAATCTGCAGGAATAGCATCTTATTTTGATAAAATAGCAAAAGTCTGAGCACATTTTAGCGATAATTAGTTAGCATAATATATTGCTATATGGAGAGGTCGTGTTATAACATTGAACGTAGAGAGATAAAGATATCTTCTTCGCAAAAAGAAATGAAGATACGCAAAATAAAGCGCTTACACAACGAAAAATCTAAAATCTGTCAAGTGCAATAAATGCGGAAACGGCTCAATATCTAATGCGCGCTTGCGGAACGGCGCGAGTACATCGTTTGCACGGCGAAATGCGAAAATCGCGTGTTTATGTTTAAAAAGCCCACAAAATTTAATTCTTTTTTCTTCCATCCGACGTTCCGGTAACGGGATATTCAAATGGCTCCGGGCAGTAGATGTTAACCAGGAGAAATTCATCCCGTTTACGGTGGTCGCGTGCAATGCGTGCAGAATTTTCAACGCGACTTCTGGGTTTTGGACACGGTTGCTCTTGCGTTTCGGTATTCGTGTCAGTTGGCATAGATGTAGAAACGCGGGCGGAGACGAATCGTGAAAGATGGGGAGAATGTGTCGTTGAATACCGAACGAAGATGCGTGGCAATTTAAGGCGAAATACGTACGTTTTTAAAGTATTTCCGACAGCGCCACTGCCTCGTGCATCGCACGTTCTCCATGGATTTCTTCTGTGTACGAACTTGTCAAAATGCATAGAAGCCTGTATCAGATTAAAAATTGAGATTAGATTGGAATTTAACCAATCAGAAAAAAGAACTTAATCTCAAGTTTAGTGAACTTTAGTCGAATTGGTCAAATTCCAATCTAATCTCAATCTCAATCTCTGATACGGATATTGATACGTATCAGATACGTATTTTATCCGTTTAGCAAATTAATAATCTTTCCGTATATATATATATATATATATATATATATATATATATATATATATATACGGAAAGATTATTAATATCATACGCATATATATATATATATATATATATATATGCGTATGATATTATTTCCATTTATCAAGAAGACTATAAACTATCTGACAATATTTCCTAATTGATCGCTTGTGTAACTATCTTAATCTCTTTCTTGGAAAAAGAGAATTATTGAGCAACTATTGATCAGTGAGAAATCAATGACTGCGTGTCTCTACGAGATTTGCGACCGGCAGAAATCTCACACAGTTGACTCGGCAGACATTATCACAATTGCTCGCGGAACCGATGACGTGAGTTGAAAAGGGAACAAAGTCGTCTTTGTAATATAGGATCATGGTTGGGACACGCGCGCATAAAGTCTGCCGGATAAGCGTGGCTCGTTCATTCGGATAATCTCGGCGAATGATATCGGTCAGCACGGCAAAGGGAATTATTAATATTAGCGTTTTCGCAAGAAACCGACCTGCTCGCAGTCCGATGATCAGCTGATTTGTTTATCCGTCGATGTGGAATATCAAAAGGATTAGAGGCGGCGAATAGATAATAAACATCGGCCAATAAAGATATCCGAAAATACCGTGCAACCGTCTGTGTCTGTACGCGCGTCCACCGGGCTGGCCTGATCTATGATTATGGATTTCGCGAGGTCGATGGCAAACTTAGTGTCTTTTGACGATCGCGCGACATGCCTGCCTTTGCCTTCTGCAACCTCGAATAGGAAAATCATAAATCGCACAATCGCATAACTGCGACATATAATTTTTTCCTTGTTACGTGTGAATTTTTTTAGCTCCAGATGATAAAGAAAAACGTATCGCGTTAAAAACTAAAAATTGCATATTTCTTGAGATAATGACATATTTAATTAATAATAGTTGAATCATAATAAAGTTTTTTTAAAAATGAGCAACAGCGATTCAATTATTCCGAGTAAGACTATGCGAAAACGTATTTGTATAGTCCACGTGTCAGATATTTCAGATATTTTATATGTAAATTAAATATAAAGTATGTAACGTTTTGTGTAATCACTTGTTACAAAGTTTAGTTAGATAATGAAAAACAGCGGCTGCTTTTTAACACTCGTCTAGCTTAGATTATATATAACGATAGTTATGTATTAGATTGTCCTCGTTATTTACATTACAAATTAAATACTTACAATGAGAGAGGAAACCTATCGCGACACACGTGGTATAATGGGATTCAACTGGAAAGATATAAATAGCATTAGCAAGATTTACTATATTGCATACGCGAAAAAAAGACGATAATTCCTTCACGGATTATTATACAGAGTATCCTGCGAAGAAGCGTTGATAGCTTCAAGAAATGATGACAATAATGATCCTTTTGATAATTATTTTATTCAAAATAATTTGCAAAATTCTATTGAATTGTAAATTGTTAATGAATATTTTAATCAGAAAAGAATTCATTTAAAATAAATTTATAAATCTAAATAGTAAAATCTATTACTAAAATTAATCCGAAGAGTTGTAGGACACTTTGTATACGTAGAATCCGATAACGATCCTTTTTCCGTTTTATCTATACGATCGGTGCCATCGATCTTCCCATTATATATCATCATGATAGCCATCACGGTATGGTTCGCAATGAAAAGAAAGGATGGACGACTCTCGAAAAGACGACCATTTCCCGGCGAGGTATCCATGATCCATCTATATTCCTCAGCTACACTCGAAAAGCGGTGCCACGAAAATACCGCTTCCGGTTGCCCTAGATTCTCGCGATTCACTGGTCCCTCCGTCTCTCTCTCTCTCTCTCTCTCTCTCTCTCTCTCTCTCTCTCTCTCTCTCTCTCTTTTTCTCCCATTTTTCTCCATGCAACGATGGTCCTGTATAGGATAAGCGCGAATCCCGTTCAAAGCGCTCCATAATTTATGTATCTATCGGCCGCCTCCCTGTTTGTCGTCGGAGATTCCGTGTGTCTCTCTTTTAAAATTCCATTAAAGAGTACAGTCGCATTTTTTTTGTTCCCCGTTGCCCCCGTTGCCCCTCGTTGTCCCGTCCGGTGCGTAACGGCCGCGAGAAGGGTCGGCTTCTCCTCGCGATCGATTATTCATAACGTCCGTGTGTACCTCGGACGAAAATGATCGCGATAAGATTCGGGTCGCCGATATCTGCGAAAGATGGAAGAGGGATCTTAATCCGATCTACGTGCGCGGGCACTCCATGTCGGAGTCGCCGCGCTCCTGGCAGCGCGACGTAATTTTAGACAGTACCCTAGCAGTGACAGTCTTTATAACGCACGTGAAGTATGAACCACTTCCGGTGGATCCACATCAACCAGCATGTCCCCTTGCACTCGCACTCCAGTGGCTCCGATTCTAAATCTGGACAAGCAAATTTCCGTGGCCTTTAGTCCCAAGCGTATCGCGCCGACATAAATCGTTCGTCCATCAATGTCGACGTGACAATGCGAAATGTTCGCATTGTGTTCGCGTTCTTAAACAATATTACGAACATAAAGACGTATTGATCATCCATATTCGAAAAATTTATACTGGTCGCAAGGCGTAGCTATGTACAGCAATAATACAAGAACAAAAGTATATATATATATATATATATATTTTTTTTTATTTGGTAAAGAAATTGATGTCAAATTATTCATTTTACGTAAGTTTCATTTAAATACGACACCCTGCTTTGTATATTATTCGCGCGATTTCCTATCACGATAGATAATCGGCCGAAGAGCGATTACGGGGGTAAATATGTTTCGGTAATTGCGTGGCTAAGTTTAGGCACGCAGTTGGCGTCAATGCGCGGATGCGTATTCAGAACGGGGCTCCTCATATTCTTATGCTCACTTACTAAACCGCCGCGTCGCGTGTGGATGTGAATGTGAATGGAACTTGCTGGCACCCCGCCTGTTTATATTTAGCCACTGTGGGCGGTATAGCTGTCACGGATACGTATCATCGGCATAACTGAACTGTGCAAATGAATAATGAAGTTCCAGTCGTCCCTTTCTTTCTCTCACTGCCTTTCTGTCTCTCTCTCCTTTTCTCTCATTCTCTCCCGTCTTTGCCGCCTATTATAGGTGCCGCGAGCCGAAGACCTTACCCGAATTGGCGTTACTCGGTCGCGACTCATTGTCTCCCGGTAGCCGATTCCTCGCACCACCGAAGCGAACGCGACACATGTGGTCTCAATGAACGCACATGCGCTCATTGGGACGCTCGCAGGAACATAAACGCACAGTTCGGCAGGCTTTGAGCAACTCGCCGTATCGAAGAGATCGCGTCGTAAGAAGATCGTAACGTTAACGAACACACGCAAAATGAAGAATACAGTTATACGATATTCCTAATCCCATAATGACCGCCCCGTTAATTCCGTGCGGCTTAAGGCAATATATATATATATATTTTCATTGCCTAAAATCTGATATCTGCGTGTTATCGAAAAAGAAAGCTTCTCTCCAACTGTGGCTTGGACAGGGAATAAATTTTTTAATATTAGTTCTTTTTTAAATTGCTATTTTAGTCATGGATATAGAAAAAGCAAAATTCGTTTTTTTCCGATTCGAGTAATGATACTTAATTTATTCTTGTTTCTTGTAATTATTTCTTATATATATAAGATTCTAATATGGTTAAAAAACTTAAAGGCAACCGCTTAAAGGCAAGTCGGCGTATCAATCAGCTTCTTGTGTTTTGCACATTATAATCATTTCGCGCGTTAATATCTATTAAAACATGTTGCTTTTGCATCTACACTCGTTACGCTCTATCGTTTTTAATACTCAGCAAAAGTCAATAAGAAGTATCTGGCAATGTCTAATCATCACGGAAGGTCATGCTTATCGCCGCTTGTGCAACGATGCATGTTTTTGCATGGATTTTTGTGTCTCCCTGCAGTTTTTATTTCCCGTTGCAACTATTTATAAAATATAAGCCAGGATTTTCCTGCGCCGATTCTACGTCTCGGTGATAAAGTCCCCGAAAGAAACCGCCATCGAGAGCGTCGTGAAATTAATAATCGCGAGACTCGGAATCGGAGAAGGGCGACACGAATGCATCCAGCGTCGCGCGCGTGTGACATCTCAGCTGGTGCACAGGCTGGATGAATAAACGTCTTCCTTATCGTCTAAAATAAACTCCACACATATCTGGATCATAGCCAGGATGTAGGAAAGTACAATGATATTTGCCGCGTAAATTGTTACGTTCCTATGGAGGATGGATCGGATACTCGCCGCGCATTGCACCGGCATGCTTCGATGCTATTAATATAATAATCGCTAAAATAATCGCAAAAATTCGCTGGCGATGCACTTGGCTGCGATCCGTTTAATCGCGTGATGTTAATAGTCAGACATGCAATTAGATTTTTAACTATTTGATTATGAGGTAATCATCTTTTTGACATAAATTATGTATCACTAGTATATTTACAATCTAATATAATACATTTTGTATCAAAATAGCTTTGATAATTTAAAATGCAAAAGTTTCAATAAATCTTTTTCTTAATAATCAATTATGTGAGTATTCAAATATAATGATAAAAAAATTGAAAAAATGATGCTCTTAGCAAATATTTATAATTGACATATTTTATAAAAGAATTCCGAGTAAAGTGTACAGTGGCAATAGGTCGATCATTCGAGATAATCGTTCGAATTGTTAGATCATAATGTCAAACAACACCAATTCTTGCATCTGTTGTCTAACAATAAGTCTAAAATGTATATAGATAAAATATAGTGAAAAGGACAAAAATAATATTTACGATGCATCGAGTCGTTAGCGATATAAAATGGCAATTCATGCCATTTGCTTCACGTTCGCATTTTTCCGACAACAAAGGTCCGGGGTATTTCATCCGTGGCGCGGATAAGCCACACCGAATTGCCCACCCTCGTAATAGCGCGCGAAGAATCTCGCAACTCTCTACATAAGCCGACGTGCACATCGGAGCGCGCAGCATCCCTTTAATTAGTGGTCCGTGTGCCTTTACAGTCATATCCCGCTCACATGACGGTCGACTCGCAGAAGCAAATCGAGATGCAGCGGCTGCAAACGGAGCACTTGAAGCGGCAGCAAGAGCACATCATGCAGCATAACATCCAGGAGTTGCAAGCTCAGATGACAAAGAGCCAGCTGAGCATGTCGGGGCCACAGTCGTTGATGTTTCTGCCGTTTCTCGAGCAGCTCAGAGGGCTTCCCGTGCAGTCGCCCATGCCTCCGCCGCCGACCACGTCAACTGCCACCACCGGCAACAAGCACATCAACTCTATTGCTAATGTATGTGATCCGGTGATTATCGATATCATAACTCCGAAAAATGCTAACAATTTTTCACAAAAATGCAATATTTGCTATTATTTTGTCATAAGTTTATTTTCGTTTATTTTATCTATTCATTCCAGATAAAAATACGAAAGGAAACTCTTTAAACTCTAGCATTTGTTTAAAAAAATATATAGATATACACTGTTTTAATATAAGTACTATTTGAGAAATCTCGATTCGTTTGGCTCCTGTTTCTGAGTTAGTTCCATTCGTTCGCAGATGATCAGCAGTCATCGGGAAGGCCCGAGCTGGGCGACCGCGCATCTCGCGCAAATGACCACGCAGATGGAGAAGGAATCGTCGTCGCCGGCGCCGATCTCATCCGCGGTAGCGCCGACGGCACCGCCTCTTCAGGATCTCGACGCTCCGCTGAACCTTACCAAGCCGAAGTCGACGTCGTCGGGCGCCACGGCGTCCTCTTCGTCGCCCGGTAGCGACTCGCATTCGACCGGTGCCGGAAGTAGTGGCCAGCAGGAACAACCGTTGGCGGCAACCGCGCCCAAACTTTTTCCGCCAGGACTGCCGTTACCGCGAAATTACCTGCCGACGCTTCCCTACGCCGGTCTGCCGCCGCATCTCAGCACTTTGTCTTCGCCGAGTGAGTGAAATATTTATTTAAAATTTTATTTATTTATTTAGCTCGTTCGCTTTAATCGCTGACGGATCCATGGGAGCGGAATAACACCATTAAGCCGTAAGGGATTGCATTGGCTGTCAGGTAGCGGTGAAGTCGAGTATCGTGTCGAAACGACATTTCGCGGATATTCCGAGCGATAGTCGCTATTCACCACGGTTAATTATCTTTATGCAATATACGTGCACGCTCTCACTGACATTATATCTCGCGAATTGCGTACCATAATCGACCAACCACTCGTGAAGTATCCACCCGAATTAGCACGATTAAAGTAACGCCTGTTACCGCGAGCCAAACATTACGTAGATTTCGCCGGTGCGCCGATTGCGCGACGCGTTCGTCTCGCGGAACAATTGCAAATTGACGATTGCCGCAAATGGATTCCGAGAGAGAAAGGCACGGTCGGTACCCTCCGTAGTATGCGATTTTATGCCGGCGGTGAACACTTAATCATCTTCGAACAGGCTAGTTTTCCCGATTGTCCCGCGGCCGGTTTTTTTTCGACGCCACTCGCCCCGGAGAACCTGTTTCACTTGCCATCTGGTTTTTGCCATGGGTACCGGCATGCTCATAATCAACGATGCGTAACGCGATTCCGCCCGATAAGGGCCGCGCGACGCGAGATTCGTGTGCGAGCAAGGAAGGGAAGAAAATCCGCATGCCGTCATTGTAACATCGAGAGAGAATCTCTTCGCGTGGCAATCGCTCGCACGTCACTTCATCGCGACTTATACGGTATACTGCAAAACAAGTTTAAACTTCGGAATTTTGTATTAAAAATTCGAGAAAAGATAACGAGAAAAAGATTCTCGCATAAACGTGATTCTGAAAATAATATTTATATTAACAATCGACTATAACAAATTCTCCGCTAGATATTTCTTTTCGAGAACGATTTTTTTCACTTGAAAAAAATTCTTAGTTATTATGATGATTTAATATTAAAATTGAAGAAGACGTAAAAGAATTAGCAAAAAGATGTCTAAAACGCCAAATTAAATTTTCGCCAAATTAATTTAAGTTTTAATCAGCAAGGATTTTGCATTTTGTGCATCTTCATTTTTTATTATGTATCTTGAACTCTTCTTCCGATCGTATTTCCATATTACGCGTCTTTCATTTCGTGTCTCCGATGACCCGTTACAGTGGGCAAGGTAATGGCCAAAGACGAGGCCGGTGGACCGGGAGGATCCGTGGCGGCCGCTGCGGTCGCGGCCGTGGAAAAGCACTTCGCGATGCACGGCCTGTACGGATTGCCATCGAACGCAGGTGGGATGCCACCGTCGGCCCAGACTCAAAGACCGATCAAGCATTCTGGCTCTCGGGAGGAGACGCCTCAGGAGGAGCAGGATTTTCTCTCGACGCCTCACAGTAAGTGAATGCGGAGAAACGGGCGTCGCGTTAATTGAGACGGATCACGAAACGCTACGCAAATGTAAAGAATACTTAATATAGTTTCGAACGTGTTCTAAAATCTTTGACAAATATAAAATCGATCTTCTCATCAGGGAAACAATAACTGCGATGAAGTATCGCATATAAGTTATGCGAGATAAAATAATATAAAAAATTATACTTGTACGTACGTGACATATAAACAATTTAAATTATGTCGATTTTCACTGTTTTCTATTTTAGACAAATATGAGTAGTATTGAGATATATAATGATTCGTATTGTATGAAACAGAATTGTGCAAATGAAATGCAATAGATGCACTGCATCTCAAAACGCTCCTTAAAAAATCCCTGAAATTCCGGTCGAAAATGTAATAATTTTTCATTTGTAGTTTTTTTAGTTGCAAATTGTATTGATAATATTATATAAATTTTCATATATTTTTTAATTTCTTTAATATTAAATTCATAGACAGATAAAAAAATCTTCTTTATTTTTGAATTAGTATTTCAAAAATTCTTTGCACAATTCTAATTACGGTATATTCTTTATTATAACGATAATATATGAGATTTATATATAAATTGCATATAATAATCTCAAGTTTATCATCGTTTATATCTCGTATACATGACTCGTTTTCAAAATTGCAGTGTGGCGAGATCCGGGATATAAAGTAGCGGAAGACATAACGGAAAAAGGTAAGCACTTCTATGAGTAACGATCAGACTAATATTACGCTCTTGTTTTGAGAGCGCCAAGTGACGCCCTCGCGAAATCAGATTCGTTTCTCACGAGAGTATCGTAGATCGCGACGACGACGTGACACCTAACGCCCTGTTTCTCTCTCTCTTTCTTCAGCTAAAATGGTGAGGCAGCAGAAAAGGGAGGGTGAGAACAAACCACATATCAAGCGACCTATGAACGCGTTCATGGTGTGGGCCAAGGACGAACGTAGAAAGATCTTGAAAGCCTGCCCAGACATGCATAATTCGAACATATCGAAAATTCTCGGTAAGCATACCCGATTCATATCGCTCATATATCTGCGATATCTTACAATTGATAGTTAAATTATTTTAATTCAATTATAGTTCATTAAGTCATTGATTCCATCAATCAATCAATGTCAATATCTATCAATATTTATTATATTGATATTATTACCGATAAATATAAATAATTTTGCAAACATGTATTAAAACTCCCGTTACAAATTACATTACAAATTATATACTCGAAACATAAGTCTATTTGACATCTAATTTAATTTAATCGATGAAAAATCATCGAAGAACGCGAAATGTTCTCCACTTGAGTTGCGCACTCTGTCGATTGCAGGTGCCCGGTGGAAGTCAATGTCGAACTCGGAGAAGCAGCCGTATTACGAGGAACAGTCGCGGCTGTCGAAGCTGCACATGGAAAAGCATCCGGACTATAGGTATCGGCCGCGACCTAAGCGCACGTGCATCGTGGATGGCAAAAAGATGCGCATCTCCGAGTATAAGTCGCTGATGCGGCAGCGGCGGCAGGAGATGCGGCAATTGTGGTGCCGCGACGGCGGCAGCGAGATGAACTTCTTGTCGCCGGTGAGCGCCGATCTGACTGGCTCGCAGCATCACCCGGGCACGGGCGCCGGTCCGTCGGCGCGGCCGTCGGTCTCGCCGCCGGCGACGATGCTGAACGGCGGTGGCGGTGGCGCCGGCCCGAGCTCGGATCATCCCTCGTTCTATTATCCGCAGGACAGCCTCTCGCCCACGGACATGATGAACTTCTCGCCCGAGAATTCCGGCTCGATCGGCGGCTACGACGCGAGTCCGCGACATCACGACGAGGATTGAACCGCAGCTCCGGGTCAGCCACTTTGGCCGCCCGGAGCATCATCATCATCATCGTCGTCGGCAGTGGCAGCGGCGGCGGCGGCTGCGGCGACTGCGGCGGCCGCATCCACGTCGAGGCTCGCTTACGAACTCTTCTGGTAATCGAAATCGTCCGTCTTGTCGTGTGACGACGATGACGACGATGACGTGTCCTAAGTCACACGCGGCGCGAGCCGCATACGCGCGAACGCAGGAACATACTTGTGAGTCGCGCGCTTCTGCACGACGGAAAGAACTGGAAGAAGACACTATTTCTCGGGGGAAGAAGAGTCGGGCGTCTCGAAACCTCTCGCCGGAGGTTGTGATATAATGTTCTATCTCTGTGCCATCGTACGCGAAACGCGAAGGACCTATCCGCAAAGTAAAAGCTCAAGAGCGTCTCCGTTGTGACGTTGCTCGATTGTCGATCTTTCTTATTTTTCTATAAATGCCGATATTTTTTCAATACGAGATCTTTTATTATCATTTAATCCATTTAATTTGTATTGAATATTTATACGGACCTCGATACGACATTTTATAAACGGATACAAGCTTGTATTAATTGTTGTACTGAGAATTCAGTATATTTAAATTTATCGGATATTTTAATAATAAAAATACCTGATATCCAGTTCGCAATTATTAAGAAAACATATTCTAATCAACAAGGGAATTGTCCTCTGATTTTGATGAACTTTGAATACGTTACAGTATGTATCGAAACGAGAATAATATATTTTTCCTGATATTTTATTTTATAAAATTGAAATATATTATTGAAATAAAATTGATGTTCAATTTACAAAATTTCTTTCTTTTTTTTACAAATTTTTAAAAAATTTTTCTAATAGAAAAGTTTAAAAAGCAATTAATGATAAATTCAGCTATATGTAAAGTTTTAAAAACACACATTTTTCGGAAATGAATTAAACATTACAATGCACACTCTATTCATATCTGTCTCTTCATATTAATAGACTGGATTTTTTTTTTTAATCTCAAAGATAATCATAAAGTATGATAATAAATTATTTACAGAAAAGAAATTCATGTTTTTAACCACTAAAAATGAAACACATGTGTTTGACGTAAATATTTTTCAAATCTTAAAAGCATAAAAGAAAAATATAAAATGAATAAATTTATGTGGATGCAATGTAAAATCTATATAGTTGTGATCGTAAAATTAATAAACTGTTCACATAATATGATTCTTATATATATTATATATATATAAAATCGTTTATATAACGAATCGTAACATTCTGCATGATTAAATATTACGATTGATTTATCGATTTATGCATTGCTCTGTATCATTCTATTTGATACAGTTGATTGATCATCGAAGACTTCTCGGTTAATTTTATTTTTGAAGTTTAAAAATGTTAAAAATGTTTTTCACATGTGACAATTATACTATATAGTTGAATTTTACTTATATATTATTTAATTATTGCTCTTTAATTAAATTCATTAAATTAAATTAAATTATTTAAGATTAAAAAAACAGAAGATATCCAATGCTCTCTTAGAAAGAGACTAAAATTATTTTGTTTCAACAGAATGTTTAATCTCGTAAAATAAAATGGAGTACTTAAGAAAAAATATGTTTTGTGTTGCATATGTATTTTTTATTTCTTATTTATACTATGATCTATTTAGAGTTCATTAAGAAGGAGAGAAGAACAATTGAATACATTCCCCTCTCTCTTGTAAGTTTTTTAATTTCAACAAATATTCAATAATCCATTTATAATCCGTTTTATTTCACATCTCAATTTTCATTCAATTCTATTACTAGGTAATACAACGTCATTTTCCGAATGTATCGAGGCCCGGGTGTATCTATTCACATGTTCGCACATGGAATACTCGACAATTACAGTCTATGAACTGTTCTTGTATAAGATGTTTCTGTTATTCGTTTTCGCTCAGCATCCTTAGGCGAAGTATTCTTCCAAACGCACACTGAAAACACACATGAAAACCCCGCGGTCTAAACTGAAATACAACAGAAATAACGTGAGACTTTAAAAGATATATCACATAGCCGTTTACTAGACGTCCTAATTTTTCATCTCCTCGAATTTCTTTTCTTTGGTAGCTTGCTCTTGCGTTAGACGAGCGACGACGGAGGACGGCGTCTCTTTCGCACGTTCGGCGGGATTCCCTGTATATTCTTCTGCATCGTAATCAAAACTGCAGTCCACACGAAACTCACAGTAGACCTCGATCGTCAGTAGCTAACGTGTAGAGATAACGATTAACCGGCGTTAAACCAGCGGCCAAAATCCAAATCTCGTTGCAATTCAATCTCTCCATTCAGCATACGTGCGCGCGTAGATGCGGGACGAGGGGAGGTCGCGGAGGCACGTGCATACGCATAATTTTTATAAGACAATCGCGTGTCGCCTCGGCGCGCCGATTCGGATGCGCAGCTCGTGCCGGTCTTCTTATCGAACTTGAATACGTAGCCGATATCGTACGTACACGTTGCGACACGATGCATGGCCAAAAAGTCTTGTTCCTATTTCTCCTAGTGTGTATGTGTGTGTATGTGTCTAACGATACGCCATTCCGGTCGGCCGTATCGAGAAAAAGAAACAAAAAAGATAGAAAGAAGGGAAGGAAAAAAAAAATGAAAGAGAGAGTAAACAAATAAATAGAAACTGGTCTATCGCAGCATCTTCCGCAACGATCGTGCGTCCGACGAACAGCGTAGACGCGCACGTGGCAATCTTATCTTGCGACCGCCAGTTAGTTGTTTAAAATGTTCCATCGTATGTAAAACAACTACGTTCGACGCGCCGAACGAAAGGTCGGAACGGAGTGAGAAAAAGCTAGAAGATAATCGCTCGCGCGATTAAATCCCGGTACATAGACGCGTGACGGGCTTTCTCCTTTAATATAAATGCTTAGTACTTATAGTATTTTCATCGTTAATTTATTGACCCTAATATGTAAAAGCGGCGACGGCCGGGGGGCGGTTGATAGTCGACTGAGTGACAGGGGGCGAAAAGGGGCGAAAAGGAGCGATAAAGAGGATTGCAATAGAGACATTGAGAATTAGCGGATCGTCGATATATTAGTACAACATTGCGGTAAAACGTCGCGGAAGGGATTATAGCGTTATTTATCGAGAGATCAGCGCGCATCTGCGATATGCATGACACGTCATCTCCATTATCGTGCGAGGGTGCGTTACGCACGCCATGCGCTTCTCCAGTCTCGAATTACATTTACGAATTCGCGGGGGAGATTACGGTACATGGGAGATGAGGTTGATGAGGACAATTACGATCTCGTGTAAGTCGACGGCGAGAACACAGTTGTAACGTAGCTAGGCAGCGTGATCTGCGAGACGATCGAACAGGGCGATATAATGATTTGGAGCTTGATGTGATATAATACTTATGTGCCAAATAGCGTTTTCGCGGGCGGGGGGTTAATCAAAAAAGAAAAAAAAAAGAGAGAGAAAAACCTCTAGTTCCGAGTCGCCTCGTTGGCTCGACGTGAAGCGAATATTTGCGTCTCCTCCTTTTTTCACGTTTTCTTCTTTTGTTATTTAT
Source organism: Pogonomyrmex barbatus (assembly GCF_055798465.1). NCBI lineage: Eukaryota > Metazoa > Arthropoda > Insecta > Hymenoptera > Formicidae > Pogonomyrmex > Pogonomyrmex barbatus. The sequence continues at coordinate 3,570,305 of NW_028297099.1, read as the reverse complement.
AATCAGTGCAATTTACATAAACACACGGTACCTAATATAATTTTATAAAGAGAGCCAGTATCCTCGATATATCTGCACCCGTTTTGTTGGGACTCGACCGGCATCAGATTAGGGTAGCTTAATGTTGATAATAATTTATTTTATGTATATAATGGATTTGTACATTGTGTCGGGAGATAATTATCGATCCGCGGCCCGATACGAGCGTCAATATTATTAATGTACAGTGTAATTATATTGTGATGTATCTACGTAGCTACATTATATATGTAATATTCGAAGTATGTAGATTAACAATGTTAAACGCGATATGTATTCTTATTTTTATTATTGTCTCATTATTATCTTTATTATTACCTTTATATTAATTATTATTAATATTATTATTATTGATGGCACCATTATTATTATTATTATTATTATTATTATTATTATTATTATTATTATTATTATCATTATTATAAATATTACAGTTATCAATATCATCGTTGCTTACTTAGTACGATATTATTTAAGTGACGAGCCTTATTATTTTTAATAGCAAAAAAGGTTGTACGTGCCAGTTAAGACAAGAATGGCAAGTGAAAGTTTGTTGGTCATGTTTATGCTCGAATACTCAATCAAATTTTAATGCAATATTTCGATGTAATGCATATTTTCTTCATTTGAGCCGTTTCCTTGGTCTGTGATGATTTCGGAATACTGCGTCTAGGAATTTCAATTTTGTGTCACATTTATAGATCGTGTCGTATCTTTATTTCAGTCTTGTGTTTTTTGAATGTATTTCTCTCTCTCTCTCTCTCTCTCTCTCTCTCTCTCTCTCTAGATCGATCTTTCATCGCCTTTCAAAAATAAGATTTGAAAAAATTCAATTTCCTTTTAATCATTTTACTGTTAGACAACGGCAATTTTTCACTTAGCTGAAAGATTAAATGTTTCAGGTGAAATATCTGCCTATTTTGCATTTTTTTAAATTGTGCCATAACTTCGTTGTCGTGAATATTAAAAAAATTAATTGCGCTTTTATGTTTGCAAAATTTTATAAAGTCATATGATGTCTGATGATGTAACGTGCATAGAACGTCGACCCATATTTCCCATATCAAAAATTTAATTCGGTTTTGTTGATCGCAGTGTTTGCTTTAATAAAAATCGGTTCTGCATTCCATCGATTGCGATTTCAGTCCATACAATCGTTGAAATTAGCAACGATATTTAATCCGTGGCGATCTCTTTATTTTCAGATATCACGAATGTTATGCGATAATATATCAGCACACGATTATTATATTTACTGGCCTTTACATGCAACCAATGCGAATGCAAACTGTAAGAATAGTAAATTGTAAATCGAATTACACTACTAATATTATAGTATATTTAACGTAAAGAAAAAGTGAACACTAACATCCGCTCTCCAATATTCCAAGCATTCACTTCATTTACATGTACGTTGTTGTTAATGGTATAAAAAAATATAATAAAATAACGCTTTACCGAAATTCAACTTTAGTTTTAGGGGTATACGACACTATTTCTAGATGAAAAAAAACTTGTATGTATGAGGAATGTATATAGTTATGGAGTACCAGTGCAAATGGGGAGACCGAATGAACGGGAGAGAAAGTAAAATAGCGAAAGAGGAGAGAGTGAAAAGAAAGACAGAGTGAAAGATAAGAGAGCATAAAAACAGTCAAATAATGTGTGAATGAAATAAAATTCTCGCGATCATCTTAACACTACTCGTGTCGTAGTATATTATCGGTATCAATAGCATAAAATCAAAATATATGTTTAGGATGATGAGTGAATTGCTACTGATAACACAATTTAAATTTTATTTATTGATACATGTTCAACATATATCTGTAACGGAATAGTCTTCATCGCGGCAGTGTTAAGATGAACGTACAAAGCATACGATAGAACAAAGGAAAAGTCATTCTTTGGAACGCACATAATGCAGTATAAAATTACTAAAATAAATCTAAAATGTCTTCGCAGTTATTATTATTATAATAATAAAATATTATGTCTGAAAATAATGATACTTTTGTCGAGCATAATATAAATCTTATCAAGAACGTATCACACGCTGGCTGTGAGTCACTTGATTAAATCTCCTTTATGTTTCATTTTGTTTTGACAAAAAGTGTGCATATATTGATCATTATTGCAAAATATGCATATCAAAATCGTGATAAATTTCAATTATTTATTTATATTGACGCGATCCAAGATGACTTTTCTTCATAGATAGAGACATCAAATGCACTGTATATCATAATAGAGAACAGCACTATTATAAACATAAAAAATATATGATTATATTTATTATAATAATTTGAAAGCTAGGTACTCTTTGTTGTTTGTATTTTACAAGCGTAATCATTATTACACATAAATAAATATGAACTATATAAATGAATAAATACAAGACTTTCATTTTTACATGCGTAAATATCATACAGAAGAAAATGAAGAATTAGAAGCGAATGATCATTTATTAAATTATTATAAATAAATTAATTTTTTAATTTAATGATAACGAAAATACATACTTAATATAAATAAGGTTTCATCTATTTGTAATTCTGTAGCCGCTAGTTTTTTAATTGCGTTTTGTGCTTTCTCGAGCTGTTGAGTCTCAGATGGCGTCATCATTTCTGCAATCTGTAAAAAAAATGTTTTTTCATTTATTAATTCGCTGTTTTTGCGATTCTTTCAACTTAATAATATATGTTAATATTACATCGGCCAGCTGCTGTTCCGTGGCGCCATGTTCTTTTAAGTTGGCAGAAAGTATTTGCACTCTCAATTGTTTTTCTATCATGCGTTTATTACTAGTCGATTCATGATCTCGTCTTTTTATAATGTTATACAACGATTGATAACAATGTTCAATCTCCATTTCGACAATTTTAGTTAAGTCAATGCAAAAGCGAAAAGGTGATTTCGTCGGTGCTGACGCAGATCCACTTTTCTTTATTTCTTGAATTTGTATATAATTTTCTTGTGTCAAATTATACGTTAAAGACTTAGCTTCTTTTGCTGGAATCATTGCTAAATTTTGAATTTGCTCTAAATTAACATCCTTTTCGTTACGAACTAATCTAAAATCATAAAAATAGTCAAATATACTTTCATACAGAGAAAATATTTAATTAAAATATTTTTTCCTTTTTATAATAAAATTTAGAATATTAAGAATTAAATCTGTAATTTCACCTGAAAATTCTTCCGGCTTTGGAACCAAATCTATTTGTTACGATATGCTCCAAAGTTTCCCATGTCAACTGTTTAAATGCGTTTTTCATATTAACGCTATATTGCCCTCCACCAGAATCACCGACTCGTTTAATAAATTGTGTACTATCTTCTTCTAAGAGCCGTAAGTATTGATCAAGATAATGTTCGAGTTCTTCATAATTTAATTTTCTCACTTCTTCTTTAATCTCGGTATATGGAATTGGATTTGATGTAGCTGCCCAAGATGCAGTTCGCAAATACATCAAATTAATTAATTGTCTCATCAATTGCCCAGCATGTACATCAAATCTTTGATTCATTGCTTGTATAACAATCTGGTCCCTGATATAAATCATATAAATCAATATTTTATAATAAAAAATCATTGTAAATCAGAGATTTTACCGAAGGTCTTGAGTAAGTCGATCAAAATTTACTTTCCAATATATTCCATTATCTATAGGTTTAGCATTTTGTCCTTGCAACATATTTGAAATGACTGTTACATCAAGATTTGGTAAGTTATAATTAGGTTTTTCAGTATTCTCTGCTCCTGTTTCAAAAGATATTCTATGCATTAAAAATTGATTTTTTACTAATAGTTCAAATACATCTTTTAGATTTGGAATAGAAGGTGGTTGAGCAGCTGAAAAAACATTGATCATTAATACAAATACTGGGATTTATTATATCATGCAAGAAATAAATAAAGAATATTGGGATATTATTTTTAAAGGAAATTAAGATTAAATATAGAGATGTACTATTTTTTAATCATACACTTAGAGGGTGTCCGTTCTATTCGTTTATATGTCTCTATTATTACTGCAGATGCTGTAATATACCCATGTTTTAATACCTCTTCCAACATAATCTCGGCCTCGTCTCCGCAATAAGTTTTTACAAAAAATATATATCTATAGAAAATAATACAATAATTAATATTCTTAATACATGAGACAAGTCATATTTTTTAATACAATATTTAAAATTCTTATTTCAATATATAAGAATACTTTGGATAGCGAAGAAGCGTAATAATCTTGTTTTGATGTAAAGTATACTCGACTTGATAGTTATTTCGATGATATGTAACATAACCATATTTTATAAGAACACATAATCCTTCTTTTATCTAAAAGATGAAAACATTTTATTATATTAACAAAATAGAACTCTATAAAATACTTGAATATAAGATGATAAATGCCTAATATATTTTTTATTCTACAATTTTTATTATTAATATATGTATAATATATTATTTACCTTCGCTACCGGTAGACCCGTTCCAAGGCGTAATGCACTCAATGTTTTTGTGCCATATAATAAATTATTACCAATACGTTGTACGTTAGGGCCAAAATATTCTTCCAATAATATCGAACACAATTTATTGAAAAAGTCCTTCATATTTGTACTGTAAATTACCTACTAATTATCTACTAAATTGTCTACCGCTAATTCTGCAGTCTAGAACTAAATAATATTCTATGTATATATATATATATATATAAGCGTGTGTATATAATTATGTTCAATTGATGTGCGTGCACGTGAATGTATGAGCACAATTCTAAATACAATGTGTAGACATTCACGTGGTAAATCGTGACACGATGCACTCAGCTTCTTTTTCTGAGTGTAAAAGTGTAGATTGTCAAGTGTGTATCTTTTTCGCTCCCATGAAAACTTAGATGACGAAAGACAAGGAGCAACGTTTTGAATATATCTGAATGCTCCAATTTCAGTTTTTTTATCCTTATTTAACATTTGGTGAACAACAAGGATCAAATAATATTTGAGATACTCGTTATGTTTCTTGTTTGATCTAGAATTCTCGAATCTATATCACATATATATCGCATAAATATTATGTGAAATTTATAATACATATAATGCATATTATAAGATTTTGCTATATTTCGAAGAATTAACTTCTAATAGTCGTTTAGGGATATGGTGTATATCTACACCTTCCTGCACCTAAAAAGGACTGAGTAACGAACTGACTCGACGAATTGGCTACCTTTCGATATTCACTGCCAGTACTGAAAATATATAGTTCAGGTGACGTATATTATAGATTTTCAGTACTGGCAGTGAATTTTGAAATGCAGCCCTAGTAGCTTAGTACAGAGTAATAATTTTATTTTCTGTTCCTGCACTAGGTTAAAAAATTTTTTATCTCGTTTTTGTTAAATTTGTCATTTTACAACGAATGTATACTAGTTCAGTTACAAAAAATACCCAAATCGGAAAGAAGCTTGAGAGCGGCTATAACCACATTTTAGTTGGTATAGGTCTACTAGTGTCTCTACGTATGTATATAAAACATGCATTATCCAGTCATGAGTCCATAAAGTCTGTTCTTTTCGGCTGAACTTTTTAAATAGTTCATCTTTCTTTCTTTTCTTTCCATGTTAGAGAAAAAAAGAGAAAAGATGAACTGTGCAAGAAGCTGAAAAGAACAGACCTATGATACTTTCGATGAACTTTCTTTTTTTTATTTGTTATTCATTTCTTTAAGTCCTTAATATTGCCATTTTGTAAGATCCTGCACACACTGAAGGAAATATTAGGAACAGAAATAATTATTAAATATTGGAAATAAAAATTTGGAATAAAGATTAAACATAACGCGCAATAGACAAATAAGATAATATAAGATATAACTATATCTAATACTTGTGTCCATTGTGCGTAACGTTTAATTTTTATTCCGAATTTTCATTTCTGAAATTTAATATTTATTCCTGTCCCTAATATTTCCTCCATTGTGCGCAGGGCCTAACTTTCGCGTGGCTTGAAAAATCTTTTTTTGACGTTTCATGGAAATGGTAGGATTCATAAAATTGTTTCAATTTCAGTATTACAAAATTTTAGCGAAATGAGGGAACTCGGAGATAGAAGTTTGCTTTTGATATATAGTTTATCAGTATTATCGCGACACATGCATTCGAAGCGGGCAATCGTCTCGAACTCGATTGGAGATCAATCGAAGCATTAACGACTGGTTAAACCGTGCGGCACTGTGGCAGCAAGCGCTTCCGGCGGAACAGCATTGTCGCGGATGATCACGTGATCGAGGATCGACTTCTTCGTTTGTGGCCACGAGGTTTTGTGGTGTAAAATTAAGTTTACCGGGTGGAAAAGGCCCCCTATTTTTGTAGTTATACAAAAATGCCCTCCAGCAACCCGTTGCCACCCAAAGAAAATGCCCTGTTCAAGCGGATCCTGGTGAGTAACGGCCGATCAAAATACTCTGTTTTGGACCCCACTCCGGCAAGCGAGGTGCACTCGTCGTGCTCTAATGATAAAGCATTCCTTGGGGGGAAAAATGGGAAAAAGGTCACTGGCGACCGCGCGACGCGGTTGCCTAGTCGACGTTACAAACGAAAGGCTGTCATGGCCCGGCGACACGCCGTGACGATCGGCCTGGTAAATCCCGCACAAATGCGGGATACAGAGACTACCGAAACTCCCCCCCCTCCTACTTAACCCTACAATGTATTTTCAATGTTGTTCATTCTATGTTTCTTGCAGAGATGCTACGAACACAAACAATACAAAAATGGGCTAAAGTTCGCAAAACAAATCCTGTCAAATCCCAAATTCAGCGAGCATGGAGAGACTTTGGCGATGAAGGGTCTCACGCTGAACTGCTTAGGCCGCAAGGAAGAAGCTTACGATCATGTGCGCCGTGGCCTCAGGAACGATCTACAGTCCCATGTCTGCTGGCATGTTTACGGCCTTCTACAGCGCTCTGACAAGAAGTATGATGAGGCTATCAAATGTTACAGAAATGCGCTCAAATGGGATAAGGACAACATTCAAATTCTTAGGGATCTATCATTGTTACAAATCCAGATGCGGGATCTGGAAGGTTACAAGGTAAATGTTATAAAGAACACAAGTCATTTCATCTGATTTAATCTTCTGTTGTATGTACATTATATGTACATTATATTCTTGTATGTACATTATATTCTAATGTTATTTAAAAATACTACTTTTATAATTATATATTTATGAATATCAATTATATTTTTGTAGGATACCAGATATCAGTTGTTTATGTTACGTCCTACTCAACGAGCTTCTTGGATCGGTTTTGCTATTTCGTATCATTTATTAAGAGATTATGAGATGGCATTGAAAATTTTAGATACTTTTCGAAATTCTCCAATGGTATGTTTTATATATATATATATATATTTTATGATATACAATACAGTAACAATATCATAAAAAATATAAAAATATATAACTTTTTTACAGATATGTTATGATTATGAACATAGCGAGCTGTTATTATATCAAAATATGGTCATCCAGGAATCAGGAGAGTGTGAACAGGCATTGAAACATTTAGACAAGTATAGTGATCAAATTTGTGACAAAGTTACTGTCAAAGAGACTTATGGTAAGCGCAATATTTTTTAAGTAATACTTTTAAAAATTTAAGTCTATATGTAATATGTAATTAATATTTCTTCTAAATCATTTTCTAGGTAAACTAAGACTTCAATTGAAACAATACGCAGAAGCAGAGCAAGTTTATAAAGAGCTGTTAGATATTAATCCTGAAAACACAACATATTATACTAGGCTAGCAGAGGCTGAGAGACACACTTCGCCAAGCGAAACATTACATATGCTCCAAAGATATGAAGAACTCTTCCCTCGTGCGTTAGCGCCACGCCGTTTGCAGCTCAATTATGCGACAGGAGATGAATTTAAAGTTTTAGTTGATCGATATTTACGAAAAGGTAATTTTCTTATACAAGGAAAAAAAATCTTTTTCCTAATTATTTATTTCAATGAGAAATAATTATATATATTTAATTAAATTTGTGTTTAATTATAGGGCTTCACAAAGGCATACCGCCGTTATTTGTAAACCTTCGTTCGTTATACACCGATAAGGAAAAGGTCGAAATCATATCATCTCTACTTGTGCAATACAAGGAGGCATTAAAACTTCACGGTCATTTTAGCGATCAAGAGAAAGATAATCCAAGAGAACCGGCATCTGCTTTGTTATGGACCTATTACTATCTAGCACAACATTACGATTACCTCGGTCAAACTGAGAAGGCATTGATTGAAATTGACGCTGCCATAGATCATACTCCTACGCTTATAGAACTTTTTGTTACCAAAGGACGCATTTATAAGGTAGATTTATATATAACTTTATTTTACATAATTTTACATAAACTACTATTATTATTCTATGGCATTACAATCTCTGGAAATATATGATCTTGTTTCATTTCCATTTTTTAAAGAAAGAAATTATAAACATTTTCATCATTTTCAGAAAGGAAATTATTTTTATAAAAGAAGACTTATTTATTTACAAATATCTTAAATTCATGTCTCTTAGGAGTATTTTGTTTTTAGTCTAGTAGAATATTATTTTAAACAAAGTTCTTAATGTTATATATTTGACAAGAGATACAAAGTGGGATTTGAACCTGGATCTTTTGTTTAATAGATAGCTATTCTAACATTGAGCTATCTGATATCTCATATTAATATACATATATTTATAAGGAATAATACGATCTATAAAAAGTTTTTATATTAACAGCATGCTGGAAATGTTCAAGAAGCTTATAAATGGCTGGACGAGGCGCAGGGGTTAGATACAGCTGACCGATACATTAACTCTAAATGTGCCAAGTACATGCTCCGTGCGAATCTTATTAAAGAAGCGGAGGAGACATGTGGGAAATTCACAAGAGAAGGAGTTTTAGCTATGGAAAATTTGAATGAAATGCAGTGCATGTGGATTCAAACAGAAGCAGCCAATGCGTACAAACGTCTTGGAAAATATGGAGAGGCATTGAAGAAATGTCACGAAGTAGATAGGGTGAGTAGTATATTATATGCATTTAAAGTTATAATATTATATAATTTCTTGTTGTAACGCCATATATTATTTATACAGCATTTTTCGGAAATAATAGAGGACCAATTTGACTTTCATACATATTGTATGCGGAAAATGACATTGCGGTCTTACGTGGGTCTCTTAAGGTTAGAAGATGTTCTCCGAGCTCATCCATTTTACTTCAAAGCAGCGAAATGTGCAATGGAGGTCTATCTGCGACTACATGATTACCCTTTGCCTGATCCGGCGCAAACGCAAGAAATCGACACTGGTGAGTGCTATCGTTCATTAGAAAGATATCTTTGAATACAGTCATAATACATAATATAAATTTTAATAAATTTTTAATCCATACTAAATTAATCGCACAAAGTATGCACAAAGTTTAAATTTAATGAAAATATTAGATTTTTTTCGTGTTTTGTAAACTGTTGTGTATATTCAAGCGTTAAGACTAATTATACAGCGACATGTGTACATATAAAATTCTTCCAATTAAGTTGTATAAAAGTCTTCGAATTAACTATATCTTGATTGAATAGATAATGTGATCTTTATTGACATATTTGTACAATATTACTTGAGAAATATCTCTGAAGAATTATAAACACAAATTAATATTTACAAAACAAAAGAAGAATAGAATATATATAAATAGTTGATAGGCAAGATGATATTATTGGTTCATATAAAAGATTTAAAATTTAAATTACAGCAGAAATTAGTTAGTACTTATTATTTCATATATATTTTTTGTTACAACTTTTTCCGTATGCGGAGAAAAACTTGGAAAAAGCTTCGCGAAAGAGAGCCGCGATCTATCAAAGTATGTGCAATAGATAATCGTAATACTACGTATATGTACACGTGTAATTTCATCATCATAATCACAGATAATGCGCAAATATGCGACGAGGGTGCACACTACAGGTCACATACACGAATATAATTGAATCTATTATTCTAAGGCAGGAAAGTCAGGTTGCGTAATAATAAATTAAGCGTTTATCGTAAAACAACATAGCTATAATTATCTAACTTAGTCAATTCGTATTTACAAGTACAATAAATATATTAATAATATACGTATGTGTGCGTGCGGCCGGCGCGCACGCAGGCGACGCGCGATCATTCCGCGCGTTGGACATCCGCGAGATTATGGCATTGCGCGCGACTGTCGTACGTTGGATACGCGCGTATTCAAACGTTACCCTGGCGCCGTTTCCGTAATCTCGGTCCCCTAGGTTTCGGATAGACGTATCCACCGTTCTGATCCTGCCGTTGCGTGATCGCCTGCGGCGTCAGGAAGTAAAAGTGGCCGACATTGTCGGGTAGTCGATACGCGAAATACGCGTTCGGGTTGTCCGAATGATTGTCCTGCACCGAGACGGGATCGATGAATTCAGCATCGGGATTTATGGGAGGACGCGGATTCCTGTAGTTGACCTCTATGTCGTCCAACAGCGACAGAGGTGCCTGAACGTTCTCCAGTGCCTCACGGGACTCGGAGATAGGCATGAAATTGTTGGTGTGTCTGTTGGTCGGCTGTACTGTGCCTCGTAACCTGTAACGAGGGGTCGGTCCATGCTGTTGAACTCTCTGATTTTGCAATCTGTAGTTTCCCGTCTGCAATTCGTAGCCATTCGGTAACGGCGGCGGCTGCTCCGGCCGATGTTTAGGCTCAATTATCTCGATGAACTCGCTGTCCGGATTGATCGGCGGCAAGGGTTGCCGGTAGTTGACGAGGGTGTCGTCCTTGAGGGAGTAGGGTCGATGCGACTGATCTCCGTAGTGCACTTTGACGTTGGGTGTTTTGTAAGTTACCGGTCGACCGATCTTGTAAACATTTGACGAGTAAGTGTTATGGTCGGGTTTCTCCGTGGCGGTGCTCGATTTCCCATAGATCGGAGTCGTGCTCGATACCGTGCCCGTGTCCGGTAGTTTCTTGCCAAAGATCGTGAAGTACTCTTTCGTAACGTCGTCCAATAACTTCTCGTCCTGCTGCGTGAAATACGCATATTGCGGATTGGGCGTCGTATCTACGATCGGATAGGCAGTGCTCGTGGGATAAGCCGGATGCTGCGTCTTATATGGTACATGTTTCCGCAGCGATTGCCGCGACGGGGAATCGATGTCTTCGTAGTCGTATTGCCGATTACCAGTTTTAACATCCTGATACTCGTTGTACGCTGACGCATCCTGCTGCTGATGCTGTTGTTCCCTGTGATACGGCGATCTCTGATTGCCATTAAGTTTCGAATAATCCGCTATCTGAAAGCTGTATTGATAAATCGGCTTAGACTTCGTTGTCTGTCGATAGTGCGTTTGAGGCTTCGGACTCGTGTAGTATGTCTGCGATGGACGGGCGGGAACGGGCTGATAATACACGGGCGCTTGATCGGCTAACATACGTTGATTCTGATCTCGAGATGAGCTAACGTCGAATTTCGCGGATGTAGTCTCCGAATCGTCAGTGTATTGGAACGTCTGCGAATTCTTCATGATGCTATCGATGAGCTTCACCTTGTAATCATCCTTCGGAATCTCAACTGGCGCGATTGTCTCAACAGTGTAATACTGCTTCTTCTGATTAGACTGTCGAGGTCGTGACGTCTCGACGTTGTAGTATGGCGATTTCGTAGTGGTACTCTCGTAATAAACGGGCGATGGATTTTCCGTGACGGCCGAATTCTCATCGGTCGACTCCTCGTAGAAGTAATAGGATGCATGATTGGAAGATCGATCAGGCTGACTGGTAGTGATGATGCTCTTTATAGAAGCCGGTGTCACCTCCACCGGTCGTTCTAACGATGACTGCGTGGTTGACGGGTAATATGCAAGAACCGGGATTGTCTTGCTCGTCACCAGAGAGGACCAATCCTTCTGTTGGGTCATCGCCTCGGATACCTGATTCCCAATTATGGGGCTTATGGTATATTTCTCGGTGTTCTCGAGAGTGTGCGGTTTTCCAGATGTCGTGACTTCTACAGTTTTCTGCTTAGGTTTAAAAGTGCTCGTCGCGTTCCTCGCCGTTGTACGACCGAAGGATATTTTCGTTGAAATCGATGAAATGGTAGTTGTCTTCGTTATCACATTCGGTAGAGCGGACGAAGTCTTGTACTGTTTAGTCGTAGGTTTTCTCGGTGGCAAGTACGTTGGTCGTGTCTCTGGCGAGGGTGTGGTCGTCGGTCGTTTCGTGTATTTCTTCGTGGTAGTTTTCTTATCATCCAGAGCAGAAAAGAAATCCGGCGGCGGCGGTAATATAATGCCGGGCACCAGGGGGCCCGGCGGCACAGCAGTCGTATTATCTTGCGGATAATAGAAACTATACGGCGGCGGATAGTAGATGGATTGATCCTCTTCGTCATAATCTGACTGGTTGCCTGGCGGCGGTACGAAAATCGCGCCGGGCGGTATGGCGTGATAGAAAGGCGGAAGAGCGCCGTGCAACGGAGGTGGTTCCGGTTTTATTCCGTTCCGATCATTGTTACCTCTGGATGATTTCTCATCGACGGAAAAGTTTCCCGGGAAGCCGAGATCCGGGGTGTATACCGTGCCGTTCGGAGATATGGCGAAGAACGGACCCTCTCCCGGTAGTAACCCCTTCGTGTAGAGAGGATTCGTGCTGTAGTCGAGGGTACCGTTGCCAATTTCCTCCGCGGTACCATTCGGACCGATGATCTGTACCGGTCCCCCCTCTGTAAGTTGTACCGGAAAGGGCGGCGGTATCTTCGGCCGCGCTGGTATCTTGACCTGCCGTTTGGGCGCCTTGTAATCATCGATGGGCGGCCAATTCGGCTGTTCGCCGTCACTGCTGGCCTGCTGGCCTTTCTGTTCATGCTCAGGAAATTTCCCGCCCCTCAATACCAGCACGTGATTCTCGGCCAGCCAGATCTCCTCCTCGTCGAGACCACCTAGATTGTCGATTGTGTCCTTCGGCACTTCAGGATTACCGAGATAGCTGATGATGCCGGGCCGTTTCGGACGTTCGCCGTAAATCTCGTTCTGTATGAGGCCGTACTTGCCCTCCTTGACCTGCTGAGAGAGCGTTTTCTTTTCGTCCTCGTCGTCGTTGCTGCCACCACCTCCGCCTCGATCTCGATTGCTTTTCCCCTCCTTGCTGTTGCCAGCCGCCGACATGAGAATTCCATCGTCCCACAGTGACTCGCTGTCATCATGGCTTTTCGTATCGACTTTCAGGTGACCCCCTATCAGATGATGAGACACTTTTCTTCCGGGTTCCGCGGTGATCTTGTTAGACGTCGTACTGCTCGGCAATCTTGTGCCCCGACTGTCAGACGTGTGTTCCTTACGATGACTAGATTCCTCGGTACCTATGTGCCTCCTTTCCCTGATCATTGACGATTCCGTTATAGTCGCGCATGTCGCTATCAATATTAGAGCTAGTGACAGCCTCCGCAGAGATAATGCGAGATGCGTCATCTGTAAATAGAACACTCGTATTATTCATCTCTGATCCGACTTGTGTATATTTTTGTAACACACGATCAGAAAATAGTATTTTTATCTCGCGATCAGAGAATAGCTATTTTTACATCGCGCGCGCGCGCGAGAGTTAAGAAGAAAATAATAAACTCGCGTATATCTTGATATGCGCTTTATTATAGAAACTAGCTGCGTTAATTAAATCACACGCTTTATTCTTCACGCCGCGTGAAATGATTTTTGCATTTAATAGGTCAGTAAAAGACTTGTTGCGCAGCAAACATACAACAGTTATATTTTGTTATTCACAATGACCGGAATTACATTCATACAGACGTAGCACGCGGTTTTCAGCGTATGTCAAGGATCTAATTGCGCAACGGTGCCAATTAAGTACTAAGTCACGAACAAAGCGTATATTTATTCGCATCCTAGACCACTGCTGCCCTGCAATTTAGTCTTGCGGTAACGGAGATACTACGCTAATGGTTCTTGCTCCCATTACCATTTTACAAACTGTGTCGCAGTAAAACCTCGAAAATATTATCAACATTTTATGGATATAGTCGTGGTTTGAGTATCGGAATATTAAAAAAGGAAAACATATATAAATGGCAAGGTATCATGATTCGATCTCTCGGGAAATCTTTTTAAGCTTTTTACGAGAGTATCGTGAGACCGAGAATAATTTTCGCGAATTGCGCCGACCTCCTCCGTATCGGCAGTTGATCTCTCGAGACTATGTCCGTACATTCGGAGAATTCGTTAATTCCACCATTTGGGATTGCGGTGATACGAGAATGCGATATTGAGGGGGCTGCCACGCCTTTCCCTGGCGAACAGACCGGTGAACGTTCGACAAACATTCACGGGTCACCGGAGTACCAGCCGACTCGACGTAATGACTTGCGACTGAGTAACGAACCGGTGCGAGCAGCGTAGGTTTCCTGTAGGCATATGTGCACGCCGATGCATTAACGTCGAACACGAGCGTGTTGCAACCCGCGGCTCGTGTAAGTTTGCGGAAGTAACGCCACTGCGAGCAACACGATAACGCGCTTCCGACAGGCCCGCGGACGTCGCACTTTGCCTATCTCTCTTTTCTGAAAACTCCTAGCTTCCTCGACTCGTTTATCCACGATCCAAGGATACGTCCTACGCTCATTTTGATATTTAATTAATTGCTCACTTCACAGTTGCTATAAATAGAAAGTTATTATATAAATATCATTATGCAAGCGGTATGCGATTTGGATTGAAATATCCTGTAAACTCGTAACAGAATTATAAATTGCATAATTGTACGTCAATATCGCGAGCTTAAGTAGCCAATGATCTTAATAATCAACTTTTAGTTTATTTTAATTTTCATGATTGCCACAGTTTTTCAAAACCGCGATCGATTTTCTTGCGAGTACGAAATCGCGCTTGTTTAAACGAGTGCGGTATCAAGGTGTACCTTTCTTCGCGCATCTGGAACGATATGACAAACGTTTATTAGGACTTCTGGTATGTCGCTGAGTCGTTGTAATTGAATCGCCGCATGCGCACAATGCACTTCCTCCGAGAACCTGCAAGGTGGCCAGTCCGACGATAGAGACGTAAAACGCTTTACGTGAGTGCGCTCGATTTCTCCGCGCAAAGTAACTGCTTAATCTACGGGAACTACCTGACATTTATACGCGCAAGAAAAATCAATGAAACACTCGATCACTGATCGTACGTGGTCAAAGTCATCAACATGTCCTTAACACTCGTGGATACACCGCGTGATTCATCGCGAGTATTGCACGCGGGTATTGTAATATCTGCCAAAGATTTGCCAACGAGTCTTGTAATCATCAACTGTTTTGCAAGAATCACCATTAATTTCAGTGAACACTTTGTTTATTATTCGGACTTTCGAGTATCCTCAATTAACCGGAGTATCAAATATCAAATCGATCCCAAAATTGCACGCGTCCAAATTGTGACATGAATTTTCTTTGTGAAATCATCTCTGCATTCCCCGTCGCGCTTCGATAAGTCAAACTGGCCGCGGATATCTCCATTGTGCACTCATCGATGGGCTTACTCTACGATTTAGCATTTACTCACTTTCCGACATTTAACCGACACTGCTTACAAGACTACGCGTGAACGACTGATTTTTGTAAGAAAATCGTGTTTCAGTGCGTTTTGCTAACGGGACGACCGGTTTTCGATTGCACTCGAGCTACGCACGATTCCAACGTACATCGTACGGATAAAAGTCACGTAAGGCGACTTTCTCACGTTCAAGCGAGTGTCCTCCAATTAGCGTTCCCCGAAATACACGCGCATGTCGCTCGTCAACACTTTACGCGCCGAATAATTGGCCGCGTGATTTTCGGTATTTCGGTCGGCGGAAGTTTCAATAGAAGAAACGTTTCGACGGAACCGCGGCACGGTACGACCGCTCGAGCCGGCATGGTACACGTGACTGGCGGATTTTCATCACCCTCTCCCGGTGTACCGGGCCCCCCAAGGACGTTCGTCGGGGAAGGTGGAGCCATTTCCAAGCGTGCACGAGGCAGCTCCACGGTGGAAAGGAGGAAGTCGCGGCCGGTCCGTACGATTAACGATCGCGTAATTAGATCGCTGCTTCGTGTCTGGCATTATTTCAGCGTCGCTGATTACTTCGAGGGTGTTTTACGCGCGACTGTCCCGACTGTCGTACGGGGACAACGTAACTTCGGAAAGACATACAATAAGCGTAACGTCGTCGTTCCTTTCACTTCTGTTCGGCGGGGGTCGGTACTGTCCGATTTTGCTTACTTTTCAGAGCGATATTCACGTGACAGTTGGCGAAAGAATTGCCGTGCATTTGCCCGGATTATTCGCGCGATTGCCCAACCATCCGGTAACAAAATCCTTTTTGTGCAACAAGCGCGCGATACTCATAAATCACGCCGATAGTACATTCCACTTCGCCGTCCACTTTTGCCGTCTGCGCAACACGCGAGTCTTTCGCCTAACAAAGTTCGCTGAATAGGCAGTTCTCGGGTCATTCGTCGAAATTGCGATCTTGAATCGGTTCGTCGGTCTTTTGACGCTCAGATCCGATAGCTATTAAGTTCAAGCTTTGTTGGCCGTTCAGAGCCGTGTCAGAGAACTCGACGAGTCGCTTCGTTCCTTCGCCCCGCGCATTTTGCACAGTTCCCGCACAAAGCACGGGTGATGATTTTTTTTGTAGGATACATATTGCAAAATGGGTCGGCCGCACGTCGTCGGAATGGAGATCGCCTGTTCCGCGAGACGAAAGTCGAGCGATTTTTCGAGGTATGATGCAAGATAGCCGCGATTCCCGCTGGCAGGTTCCGTTACGTTGCTTCAACGAGGCTTGCTCTAGTAAACGTTCGGGACCAGATATTGCCGTTACGGCTAGTAGCGGATCACTTCGATCTCACTCGCCAAATTAGAAAAAGTCGGAAACTAGTTTCGAGATAGACGTAATAATTATGGCTCTTACACGAAAGCTTTACTTGGAAACTCGAAGGGAAGAGTTACTTTCTTCCTCATTATTAGAAACGCTTTTCGCGAACTATGCAATTTACTTTATATTTGTAATAATTAAAGCGTATACTTATCTCGTAGCGCGTATCTATTCTCACGTCGCGATACAGATTGTTGTTGTGAAATAAACTTTATATCCGGTCGCAGCGGTCGACGTATGCAAGTTCGAATGCAATTTCTCGGTTGTATCGATATCCTGGAATATAACGGAAGTCGACCTTGGACGCGGACCATCAAAGGCGTCCCACGGTTAAAGATAAAACGGCATTGAGCCATCGCACTAGTTCCGCGAGAGTGAAAGGCCGGGAACGAGATCTTTGCAAAACAGCCTCACGTTGATTCATCACGAAGATTGATATCATTCGTTTTGTCAGGTCGGCTGTGCACCGCGATCGTGACGCGATCCGCAGCTACAGCTTACGGTACTACCGTTTTAACCGGGGCCGTATCTATTTCCGTTATTATCGGAAATATAGATCGCGCAACTCCTATATTTTGAGAGAGTTTAATTGGATGGAAAATCTATCGATATCTCGTTTCTCGTCGAGCGAGTACATCGTAAGGCTCGCGAGGCCGTTCGTACGACGCGCGTCCACCACGTAAGAATCGTAAGGATCTACCGTTATCCAATCGAATTTACGCTTTCAACTACTTTCCTTTTTGTTTCGCGTTGTGCTTGCTGAGCAGCATTAATTCCGTCGACGCTGTGCCCGCTTGACTTTCGGCGCGTCGTAACGATTTTACGGCCACGCGCGCTAGAAACTTTGGGGCTCATACTCTCGAAAGTGACCGGGCGCACCTTCTCTCACACAGGAAATCGATAATCGGCTTTAAGCGGCATCCTGTGCGACACGCCTCTCGCCTCGTGCAGCTTCTTTATTTAATAACCCCCTATTAACAATTTATAACCACTCTATTCTCGGTGTTAAACTCGAGCTCTACCGCGCCGTTGCGCGATACATTATTTTCAAACATATAATTTGTTGCATTTCTTGCGGATCTGCGTGTTTGCGTAAGAGCGATAAAACGGGAGAAAGCTAAAACATGAATGCGTGAGGTGTCCCGGTGCAATGGGGAATTTATCTCTATCTCTTCTAGATGGAAAGGTAAATCTGGATATCCGTGCTATCTTAGATACTCAATTGGCACGCTGCACTTGATGCCGTATATTAATGCGTCGCTCCAGGCTACAGGTACTCGTGAATTAAATTAGCACGCTGGAAACATCGCTCTTTCTGCTATGTACAAATTATATATGCATACTTTCTTATATATCTAGGACAATTCACACATACATGAATTTGACATCTCTATTGTTATGTTTTTCTTGTTGCACACATTGCATAAATAACAGGAAAGCTGAAATTAAATGTCCTTATTCTGTCAACGATCATGATACCAACGTGCCACTCGCATTTTTTTAAATAGAACCTATTAAATTCTATTTTTAATAAAAAATATCCTCGGGCTTATTTACATGTCTGTACGAATTACCTCGCGCATTCCGTCTCGTTAACCGTCTCGCTAACTTATAATCCTTTGTCTATTTGCGCACAGGGGATTTACCTATCATAGTGAAATCCAGCCGATTTAATAAAAAGCCATGTCACGTAATATTCACCGTATTATGTAGGAAGGTTCATCGCGTGCACAATGTTCGAGGTGAATCCCCCGACCCCCGTAGTTCAGACGAAGTCGGTGACGAGATTGGCGCCGTCGGAACGACAGGGAAGAGTAACACTCGAAGTGGAACACCTTGGCATTGACCGGCTTGCTCCGCCGAGGCGGCCCGCGTGCTTGCATAATCAGTTCGTCTCGTTCATCCCGGAGCGCCTCTTTCACGGCGGGTTACGGCATCAAGTTGCGGTATCTCGCGGTAAATTCGCTGTTGAGATGAGTCTCAAGCGATTCGCGTGTACCGATATAATCCCAACGGCGCGACTCCTACACGCGAGCGAGCGAAACTTTTTTCGATGCAGGAAAACGGTACTCCTCTGAGTAAAGACAAGATTTGCGTATTTGCGACAAGAGAGTTTGTCGAATGACGACAAACTCTATTGTCGCAAATAAACTCCGTTTTCGTTTATCGACAGAAAGTGCAAACGGAAATGACGAATATCGTTGTACTTTGCCGTTATTAAAAGTTTTGAAGATTTAAATATGGCTATTATGTAAGTTGATTATAAATTTGTTTGATAGACTGATTTTACTTTACTTACTTTAATAATCTTATATACGAAATATGGCGCACGGATAAATGTAATTTCAAGGCTGAAAACAAGCAAATTGGAATTTTTTATCAACATCTTTTTTAGGTTGTATTCGACACAGTATTGAATCATGACAAATCTTATAAAAAGTTTGATTGTCTTACAAAAAAATTATGCAGTCTTCACTTCGATAAGTTTGTAAAAAATTCTCATTTTTCATCCTTGTGTCTATAAGAGAAAATTATGTGATCGTTTTTCAAGATTATCAGGAATCTATTTTCAATTTTTGACCGCAATATTCTCCAGAGAGCCCTTTCGCGTAATTGCGATGGCCTTCATGCCTTAAGGCAACTGGTGACCGAATTCGATCGGCGAAAAATCCAAAGAAACAGGTCAAACTCTCGTAATCTCTCGCACGGTAAAACTCGGAGAACAGCCGCAGACCTTCGTGGCGCAATAATTCGTACAATAAATACATCTCTGTTAATCTCATCAGCAAGTTAGCCATGCATTTTCAGTTCACACTCGTTCGACCATTCACCTTCGCGATAGATAAGAACCGTAAATCTTGCAACATTCTCGAGTGTACTTTGGGATGCAAAGTTACTAACCACACTCTTTCGAAAGTGGTTGCTTTGAGAATCCTTTTACATGCAAAATATCGAAATATCGAAAGCCTCTTTAAAAAATCAGAAAAAGAGAAAATCAAAACTTTAAACATTCTCAAATGAATTTGCTCCAAGAAAAGATACTATGTCGCATCACGAGACGTATCATTTCTACTCTCGGATAAAATTATAATTCAAGTGAATCCCTCCGGTGATAAAAGATGTTTAATATTTGACCAATCGTCGTATATTTACGATCGCGTAAGTTTTGGCTATCGATCCGACTGACGAAGAACGCGGTTTTATCATGTTTGAAAAGCAAACGGACGATGAGACATAGACGTCGGAATTCGTCGTCCGGGGTTTCTACCGATTGTTCCCCTCATACTAATGAGCCCGTTTCCGCGTGCGTTCTAATCGCGCGCACGTCCACCAGATTTCAAAGCAAACAGGTTTATTCTACGCACGGTGAATCACAGTCCGAGCATCCCAGACAATCCTATCCCATACGTCGCCCAGAGCGATTCTTCATTTTTATCCGCATTCTTATTCGCATTCCATGTCCACTCGTGCTGCGATCATTTCGTTTACTCGCGTACGTGCACATTCTCACGCTTACGCCAATCCCTCGCGTCCGCTGCAAGTTAGACGCCGTCGTTGCACTTACAATTAAGGACGATCAGTCCCAGCGAGAGGGGAAGCCGGTCAGCAAGGTCGTACAGCAAGGTTTCATCGACGACCCTGTTTGTCGTGTCCGCCGCGAAGGTTTAATAATCGAAATGTATTCCCGCGAGAGAAAAAGACCGTACGAAATATTTTTTATCCAACTGTGCTCCTTTCAAGATTATATTACATTTATCTTTATAATTTTTATATTTAATTTACAAGAAAGAAATTATGAAAAACTTACACATTATTCTAAATTACATTTAAAAATAATGCAAAAAAATTCAGCAGCGATTCAGAACCTGGATCAAAAGTTATTTAAATAAATAAGTAAAAGTATTCTAATGGAAATGTAAAAAAATGCGATCTAGAATAAATCTACAATTTTTTCATAATTTTTTCATGGCAAAAATAGATGTAATACGTCCTTAATATTTTCACTTCCGAAAGTTAACACGGTATGTGCTTCAGCGTTATTTTACACGTAATGTTAACATATTATGAGATTGCAATGCTATTTTCCTCTCATAAAAAAGTTGTAACGCGAATATTGATACAATCATCTCCTTTCTCCGACTGCGCTCTAATCGGTGACTTTCATATTATTCCGTAACAAATGTTGGGTTACTTATGCACATAATGCGATATACTTACGTACACACCGTGTCGCCTCAATACCGTATTTTCAGCGAAGAATCGGAAAGACACTATTACTAATCTCGCTAAACACACGACACGCGACTTTCTCTGTGTATGGCTACTATTTTATTTTACCCGGGCGACTTCATGTACAACTTGCATAACTTGATAAGCGGTCGCGATTTAATGGCGCTGGAAATACAATTTCTATATACAACGCATAATCGATCCCCGACTGATGTTTGCTTTGTCTTAATAAAATTTTAAATTCCGTTCTCTGCATCACGGCTATTTTCATCGCTATTTGCTCCGCTGTGAATTTGCGCATTCGCAAAACGGAATTATATAACATCCTCATAAATGTACAATGATATTCTGATCACCATTCTTAACAGTCCATTCGGATCATAAAACGATCACGTCATGATAGCCAATAGCCGTTTGTACCGATTTATTATCTCTAATCGGTGACTTTCATATTATTCCGTAACAAATGTTGGGTTACTTATGCACATAATGCGATATACTTACGTACACACCGTGTCGCCTCAATACCGTATTTTCAGCGAAGAATCGGAAAGACACTATTACTAATCTCGCTAAACACACGACACGCGACTTTCTCTGTGTATGGCTACTATTTTATTTTACCCGGGCGACTTCATGTACAACTTGCATAACTTGATAAGCGGTCGCGATTTAATGGCGCTGGAAATACAATTTCTATATACAACGCATAATCGATCCCCGACTGATGTTTGCTTTGTCTTAATAAAATTTTAAATTCCGTTCTCTGCATCACGGCTATTTTCATCGCTATTTGCTCCGCTGTGAATTTGCGCATTCGCAAAACGGAATTATATAACATCCTCATAAATGTACAATGATATTCTGATCACCATTCTTAACAGTCCATTCGGATCATAAAACGATCACGTCATGATAGCCAATAGCCGTTTGTACCGATTTATTATCTCTTTCCCTGTCTTTTCTTGTCTTCAGGGAGCTGTCGTGCGCCAGATACGTAACATCAGACATATCGGGAGTGTAGTAGAGCAGTATTTCATTTTCGTTCGATAAATTTTCCGAAAAAACACGATTTAATTATACTACATGCGATTGAAAAAAGAAAAAAATGAGTTGCCGACGCGCTCTGAATTTCATTTAGTTCACTTCGGCTGCTGAGTGTTTTTCGAGGACAGAACTATATCAGAGTGAAAGTGATCGGCCGCCAATCGGCCGACAAGTCGCTCGATCGTATGTTATAATTGACAAAACGAAACGAAGGTAATTAAGCACGTTATAAACGCATTAAGGCGTCGCCGCGACACCGGCGTGTCGCCGGAAGCTTCGACTTTCGCAAACGCGCGATTGACCGGATATTCCAAGAGCCCCCGAGCAAAATGCGCAAACGAGTACCGCGGGAATTATTAACAGCACCTTCTACTTTATGCCTTTATTTCAGGTTCAGGTTTATTTCATTAACAATATAATTTTTCAAGGAGTACAGAAAATGAGATTGTTGATGATCCTGCACAGGAAACGAAATTTTCGAAAGTGATTTTGAAGGCAAACTTTTCACGTCTTCCGAATTCTATATTTTGGAAGAATCTTTAGACATCTAATTTATATTTGATATTAATTAATAAATTTCTCGAATTAAATTATTTGAAGTATTTTTTTTTGGTAGAAGTGCCTCCTACACGAACTTTGAAGAACTATCCTCCCCGTTATTACGAGGAGCGATGGATATGCAATAATGAGCGACGTCCTGGTGCATGATGACCGTACGTGTTATAATTAATGTTTCTCGGAAGTTTCTCTTAAATCTTTATGTTGGTCAGACAAATAGCATAGATACATGCTATGACGAATACATGTTGATACACAACAATTATATGAATGATTGAGAACATCGTGAAATTAGAGCAAAAGTCTATGATCTGTGATCTAAGAAAATTTCCATCTGGGACATTTACAAGATTGTCGTTAGCTACAATCGTGTTTGTTGCAATTACACATAATTGCTGTTTCCTTGCCTTCCATTCTAACTATTGCGGACATATAATTTTCTGTCTATGTTTTCCTCGAGACTTAGCGAAAAGTATTTCATTTCTCTACTATAAGATATTATTTTTTTTAATAAAAATTTTTCAATAAAATATTTTATTTTTTTAAAAATTGAAAGAATATATACGCATTTTGAAATAAAATTATTTCATTTCAGAAAAACGCGAGATCATCGTGCAGGATTTTTTATCTATCATGTGTAACTACGTAAAACTAGGTAATTACTACTAATACATTTCTGCAGCACGTGGCGCACAAGTGTCTCAAAGTAAACATTCCCGTCGCGCACTGAAACGCATTTATTCCTCGCGATAATTATGCAAACGCACTCACGATCGTTTATAATGCGGTTTATCGGCGTCCTCAGGTCAATATCAATTTTCCTCGATGCGCTCCAAAACAAAGGTAGACGGCTGCCTCAGGCGCATGTATCGCACTCCGACGAGTTCATCTGCGAACGCACGAAAGAAATCTCAACGGCGAACGAGGACTCGACGTACCCCTCCTCCCATAACGCACCCTGCGCCGCGGATCGTACGTGTCGCTAGATGCAACCGATGCACTTGGACGACGATGCACGAGCGAGTAGTCTCCTGCGCCGCGTGACCGGTGATCTTTATATCGGTGGATCCTCTACTGGCCCTGCGCCAATGTCCCGTCCCACTCTGTGGTCCCGCGATGCGACGCGATGCAATGCGACGCGACGCGACGCGACTTTTGTGACGGTGCGCGATGCAACTCGACGCCCCGACACCGCGTGCGATATTCTCGCATTCGGAGCACCTCATGCACCTTGCCACGGCATTGCCACCACGTTGCGCCGCGTGCCACACCACGGAGGTAGGGAATGTGCCGCGTGTGCAATGTCGCTGGTCACTCCTACGACTGTCGGTCAAAGGCATCGTCCTGTCCCGCTCGTATACCCGTCTCGCACATCCTTCCTTTTTCACGGCGGATTTGCTGTCCCCCTCTGGCCCCTCTCCACCACTTCTCTTTCCCACACTCTCCAAATCTCACCTGTCCGAATCAATGGATATGACCCCGGGAAATATATCTTCGCCTACGCACCGAAGATCCTCTGAATTGCGTTTCGCACTGCGAAACACTTGATTAGATCTGATTAATCTCATTGCGACGCGATGCGTCGCGTTCTGATGACCCGAGAGCATGCATTAATTGACATCGCTGCTCGTTACCAATAAAACTTGACGTCATCATATCCGCGTATTTAAATATTTATTAATATTCTTGCTTTATTATATAATACTTATAGATACTTATAGATAATTGTAATTAATACTTATAATTCCTTTAGATATTTTGCTTAATATTTAATTATTTAATTATGCTATATTATATTAGCATTAAAATAAAGAAGAGACAGATATGCAAAAATAAAATAATAAACTTGTAGGCACTACTCGCTATCAGAAAATCTCTCTGGGATGCATTTATTTCCAAGCAATCATCCAAGCTATAAACATGCATAAATAATTTATTGCTCGCGCGCTTTATGCTTGTAAAAACCCAGATTCTCACTTTTAAGTAGCCCTAGGCGCTTTATGTTATTTTAACGGTCTAGACGGATATAATAATCTTTACTTGTCTACGCGAGCGATATAATCGCGTCTGTCCTAGACGGAAATGGAAACGAGAAAACCTATTTCTTACCGGACGCCTCGTCTGCGCAAAAAATTTGAGCTGTCAAGCCTCGAGATCAGCCGTCAAGAATTTTATTTGGACCTCTTTTTGGATCTTCATTCTTAATAAATTCCTTAATCTTAAACAACAAACTTGAGGTATCATTTATGAAAAAATTGTTTGGTGAAACGGTAAACAAAATATCATTCGCATTACATCATCATTTAATGCTACATTTGCCAGTATTTTTCAATTTACGTACGTTATGTAATGATTATCTGATAGACGGTTGTATGATAAGGGCAAAATTGAAATAAGAACTTTCTCGGCTTTCACCGAGAAGTCATGGTCCATTAATAGAAAGTAATTCACAGATATATCAGAGTCATTTTGAATAAGTACAAATAAGTACAAAGCGAATTCATAGCTGCGCGCGTATTATTTTACCCGTATCTAATATTTTAATATCCAGTACGAGTATCGTGTCTACACCTTGTATCGAAGCTATTAATGAGCGTAGAAACAGATACGACGAATCCGCGAGTAATGGTGTCACTCATAAATAATCACCTTGCACGAACGCGAGTTACACACCGATCGCATATCAATCGCCACAGTGAGATAGTCTAACAACATCGATATCAAATTAGTTACACATAACATTTTCATACTGGCACCCATTATTCTAATTAGGGTAATAGTTGACTGTCAGTAACTGCGACATAATATTGCAAATATCTACGATGGATATCTAAATATACATGATATTTAACAATTCAATAAATTACACGAAAGTTTCTCTGCTCCCTATACGAGCGATTTTATCGTTGTATTGATTTTTGTTTATCCAAAAGAACTCGTTTAGTTTCTTATCGATATCGAAAGATAATTGTTTCTCGCATAAAAGCCACCTTCCGCAATGATTGTATCTTATTGGATATTTAATAACAGAATCAGGATATGTATACAGGACTGTCTGCATAGAAAGAAACAAAAACTGCATTATGCCAATCACGTGCGACAGGTACGAACGTACATGAAAGTTCGAATCACTTGTCGATCGCGAAAGTTTCGAATGTAATCAGAGTGGAAGACTGATTATAATGCAAGTTTCATGACTGAAGTTTCATGACTATTTTATTCTTTCAATACATATTACAATATATATAATAAATTACATTTGTTACAAATTACATTTATAACAAAGGAGAAAAGAGATTGTATTATTCTTGAGATAATACCACATTTTCCATACTCAGCAAACCGAGTCACATTGATTCACTTTGCACGACCGTCGATAATCTATTTATTGTCGACGCTGTATTTAAATACGATTGGTCTTCTCACATGGACAAACTTGGAAAACGCGCGGAATCGCGCTTCTCTTAGTAATCAATTACGATTCATATCCTTTCGCGATGCCGTCATTATTCTCTTGTCCATTACGGCATCATTCGAGCGCTAATTGTCAACTGTGACGTTTCGCGTGATGCACGATGCGGTCGCACATCCGATGACGACAAAAAGGTATTTTTAAGGCCTTGTTCATTCACGTACGTACGTTCCCGCGAACGTTTTGAATCAGCGATCAAGTTCCTGACTGAACGGAGTTCATCTGCGCTTCGAGGAAGGATCGTAACTTGCGAACGTCGGTCGAGAGTCTTGCGACCGAACGACCGGTGGGCTTATTTCGGACCGTCTGACTGCGCAATGATTCACGGGAAGAAATACGTGGCATTATCAAATTCGGCATGCGTCGCCCTTCACGCTACAAATTTTCACGTGTCACGTTGTATTGTAAAACGGCCCGGGGCGCAGACGTCTTTATGCGCTTCTGCATTCCCAAGGATCGAGAATAACATATTGGTCAGGGAGATTGATTACGAGTGAGTGATCATGTCTGAAAAGAAAAGGTGACCCTGGCGCGAATATCGCGTATCCAAAAGGATTAACCCGCTACGATGATGAAATCACACTCGTTGGAAACATTTAATATTTTAATATTTCATATTTGTTTTTAATATATAGTTAAAACGTAGCGATATCTATTTTATTTCAATCATTTATTGCACATCGTTTTATTTTGAGATATTTTAACTTTTAAATATATATAATTTATAAAAATATTTATAAATGCAACTTTGATATTTTCTTCATCATCGAATATTATTTGGCGACGGGTTAAGTTTAATGAAATTATATTAAAGCCTGCAGCGGAAATTTCTAAAATGGGTGACGTCGATATTAAACGGGAACATTTAAATTAGAGCAGTGAATAAAAAGAATGGTCTTTTACAAGTCAGATCGTGAGATCAAAGAGACGTTATCCCCTGTTATTTGACCAATACGGTTCGCTAAACATAATCGATCGTGACATTTCACGGTTGCATCGCCGTATATTCAAACTATGCGCGTATATTAAAACTATATGAACAAAATGGCGAATAAACTGAACAGCTTTATTAACAGTGTTATTAGCCTTTATAAAAAATGTATTAGAGACACGTGTATTCTCCTGGAGAATAGATATAATCTTTCTATTGTTCAGTCAACCTTCATTCGCGCTTATTAACACGCGAGATTGACGGGAACAGTTTCGCTTGATGCACAATCTCGTTGAATTAACTTCACCTTCTCTAACGCCCCATTGTATTTATTATGTTTTGTATTGTCCTTTCGATCTCGAATTTTAGACCAGAAGTATGAATAAGTCTCGTTGGAAAGTTATAAATGGAAATCGCGAGAGAAGATCACAGAGAAAGATTTTTCTTTGCGGCACTTCCTGATATATGACACTTATAGTGAAATCATAACTTTCGATGTCTTCACTTCCTATCTTATCACATTTTTACATTGGAACGGTCATTGTAATAAGCGTCAATGCACAGTTAATTTGATTTTAGTATTTGATTTGGTTGATTTGTGAACTCTCTCAATGCAAACATGAACGCAAATACGAACATGTTAAAATGGGAATTAATATGTCGCTCATATTCAATTTCGTTCGATCCTGTGGTTATATGAAATATAGACGCATATAAATATACCGAATGTGCAATCATTATACAACTCTAAACGTTATATAACTGAAATTATATAGTATAATAGCGCGGTGCTGGACGATTTTTCCACTTCCTGTTTTGTCTATTCCTTATAATCGAACAAATTGATGAAATTTGAATATAACCGTGTTATTAAAAGAGGACATTATTTTTTTTTTAGTATTAAAATAATTATCACCTTACATACTTTTATAGATTATCTGTAAGGTTGCAGTTCGCGATTAAACTTTCCATTTCATACTCGGAGACTGATCGTTATCGTTTATTATTCTTTGGAAAGGATGTATTCGTCGTATGCTGCGCGAGCTCAAACAACTTGGGTTTTTCGTCAGACCGTCCATTGTTTGCCGTCGTGCGCGCCTTCATTTTCCCGCGATTTTACACGAAAGTGAGAAGACAGTTTCTCTCGTGCATCTTAATGAGCGCGGCTGGGAAGTGGGTTGAATTGGTTAATTTCAAGATCACGGCGAAAAGGTTGCTCTCTGTGACCGTGCGTCGTGCTGCGGCCTTTAACCGTGGCTTTATGTCGCTTTGTTATGCTTATCTGGGACGTAGAAACTGCGGAATGAACAAGCACTTCATATTCGCTCTTATCCATAAAGATTTCATGCAGGAAGCAAGACCCGTTTTCACCTTCATCTACCATTACATGTAATGCGACCGTCTGCGTATTATCTGTTTTATTTAAAAATAGCATAATTAAATATTTGCAGGAATCGCGATATTCAATATATCTATATTACGACGATTCACATTTAACACTTTTAATAAATACATTATCACTGAGCTTTTTATAGAACTTTTACGCGAACTTATCTTACATTTCCAATCGTTCATAAAGATCCGTTTAAATTCCATTTTAATTAAATTACCCTTTGATTGATTTCTGAAGATTATTGACCTTTTGAAGAGATGAAAATAGTCAAGAGAAATAGTGATTGAATCGTGTGTCTTTTAACGAACGATTAGATCTCAACACCGAGTTATTACGATGTTGAAACAATGACGAGCAATTAAGTCGATGATCGATTTCAGTAACGAATTAGTTTACGGTTAGTTAGCGGTTAACTGATTCATTAACTTTGCCGTAAGCGTCTGGCAATCATTCTATTATTGCCGTGACAGAACATAACGGTAGTCGTCTGTTGCAATTATAGGAATATGGTGTCCGTGCATATTGCACTTTAGTGAAGCCACATTCATCGCTCGTGCATCTTCCCGGACGATCGACTCGTCTAAAGAAATTCAGAATTCCCGGTATCTGTAATAATTGGCCGAAGGATGACACAATGCCAGCTAATTTACCGTTGGCACAACTTACCATGACGTGTTTCTATACTCGCCGACTACGCTGACACATGTCTGCTTCGTGTATTACGCGTAAACTGCAATCGCAAGCGGACCGTTGCACATGCAACGCGACACGTGCATCCGTCTCCGACTCGATTGATAGCGCGAAGTCAGTGCTCATTATCGAGCGTTGCGTTTCCGAGCGGAAATAGAAGTGCTTACGATTACTAGATTCTTTCAAAATTTGCGAGTCGTGCCGTTTCTCTTGTCTCGACAAGCTTCATCGATATATCTGTGTATAGGTCAGTCCTTCATTTTTTTACAAATTCAATCTATCCGACAGACAGTTCTATACATACAGACACATGACAACTGACATTCAAAATGAATTATAAGGTTATAAAAACTGAAAAATATCGTTCTTTGAAAAAAAAAAAAAAAACACATTACATATATATTTCCTTTCAATTTTTAAAAAGACATTCTGGTATATGGTATATGATATTTTAGATTAATAAACATACATAAACATTGATTGTAATTTGCATTTTACTCTAAATGTTAAAAAGATTGTTAGGATGCAAGGGCCAAACCTGATATTCTCAAAGAAAGGCATTTCCGCGGATTTCATGCGGAAATTTCGAAATTGCGCCGAAATTCCAAAGTCGCACGCACTCATCGTCGTTAGCGTAACTTTCCTACGGTCAATTTTCCCTTTCGCTCGTGGAATTAGAAATTCGAGTTAAAACTGACCCGTTTCTGTTCCGCTGTTCATTATGAATTCCAACGGTGCGTTGCCAGTATTTTTACACGAGCAACAACCTTAGGGAGAAGAGCATTCAGCGAAAGTGTCATTGCCGTCGACATGCTGCACATCGCCAGCACGTCTGTCACTTTCCCCACGATTTCCTGCGGAATTGGCCCTATTCGTTTAACTCTCATATTTTTCTCGTAAAATCGTGAATTTACGCGTTGACGCGTCTATAGGGAGAATCATCTCTCCACTTGATGCGCGTTCCGAAGAAATTCTGATTCTTCATGCTCTTCGTTACTTTGCAACGTAAATACCGTCGCGAGATAACGAATTAATACAGAAATAATTGATTTTATTCTGTAAATCATGGTATATTGACATATTTCTGAGAAGTCAACCAATAGAAAGACCGTTATCTAAGTTAGCGGAAACGCTGTAAGAATATGATTATTAATTGATATTAATGACATAATGGTAATCTACGGGAATTTTATAGTAAAAGCCACATTTTTTGCGTAATGCAAAAATCCAGAATTTCAGAAAAAAAAAACATGTTAACCGCAAGGAAAAACCAATTATCGAAGAAAATTGATTTAGCAACGTTCTATCATTGCATCCTCAGCGGAGTAACAAGTTATGGGCGATTAAACAAGTTATTGTTGTCTGCGGAGGCGTTAAATTGTGCTTACTATATAAGAAGCGCCATTATGCGGGGATTCACTGGCTGGTGAGTTGTAACCAGGGTGTCCTATAAATTTTCATTAGATCGCCTTACTTTCGAACAAAGATTATTCTTGATTTCATTCCAATGCGCTAATTATAAAAATGTAATCGCATATCGAGAGCTACCTTCATCAAACTACAAGTAAATAAAAAAGAAAAAGAAAAAAATATATTTTTATCTTTCGATCTCTTGTTTAAAATATGATAAAAAACGTTTTCGATTTTATTAAATTTTGAGTATGTCAAAATAATTAATATTTCTATGTTTATTTTAAAACATTTAATTTAAATATTTTCTAACTAGACAATTTTTTCAGGTATACATTTATGTTGTATTAATAATATAAATATAATAATAATAATATAAATTATAATAATATAAATTATTTTATATTAATAGTAACTCATTAAATGATCTGAACATGATTGATTATACGCGCTGTCTTCATAAGCATTTTAGATTTTTTATTAGCACTTCGTCTTTCATATCGAGAAGCGTGATAATTTTTTATTTACCTTATAATTCCATAATTATTGATTATTATAAGTTATAAATTATCATTTAAAAATCATTTATCTCATTTACCTGACAATGGCACTGTTCTTAATTCTCGAATTTCCCATAAAACGAAATTGAATTTCTTTTTTGCATTTGATGGATGATTCGTCGTCAATGTCTGCCTCATGTGGTTTCGTAATGTGATTGGCGTTTTTGTTGCTAATAAACAGGAAGCAGCGCGCGTGCAATGCCGAAGTAACACTTTGAACGCCACGTTCGCATTTAGAATTTAACATTCATATCACATATCCAGATTATAGAGAAAGAAATTGATATTCTCAGAAATCTTGTTCTTTTTCACCACAAATTCTGCCTAGCAAAATATATTCATAAGAAATTATTACAGTCTGGAGTAAAACATAGAGTATATTTAGACCTGTTTGGTACCAAGACTTCACGAGATATTAATCTAATTTAATCAAAGCACCGTAAAATAGTATTTTAAATCATAACTCTCCTGCATTAAATCACCGCGACATTTTCATGCGAATTAAAAATTTCGTACGCATGACGGTTCGAATTGAGACATGGATTACGCCTAGATTTATAAAGGCGGAAGGCAGAAATCCTAGAATAAAGTTACGCGGAATGAATATGCGATATCGCTCTGAAACGATGCTGAATTTTAAAAAGGCGATTCGTTCTGTCAGACCGCCGCTACTTTGCGGGAATCCAACCTCGATCGCGGCGTCTTTGATGCTGCAACGCCATGAAGCAAAAGGAAAAGGAAAAAGAAAAAGAAAAAAAAAGAATATACGAATACTCTTCGTGCGGCAAAGCTAGCCTAGCTCGCGAGCTCCTCGCCATGGGAAGTCAGCATTCCGGCGCTGGTGTTGTCGGCCAGGCTCACCCGTGCCTTTCCATGCGGACGTTGATAGACACGGACGAGTGTATACACATCGGCGAAGTGTGGCACACCGGTCCCTTTCTTATTTCTCCCGCGAGCCACGCCTAGCCC
The DNA here is from genome assembly GCF_055798465.1 of Pogonomyrmex barbatus. Lineage (NCBI taxonomy): Eukaryota > Metazoa > Arthropoda > Insecta > Hymenoptera > Formicidae > Pogonomyrmex > Pogonomyrmex barbatus. The sequence goes on along the minus strand of NW_028297099.1, from coordinate 3,537,994 downwards.
ACTTGCCCCGTGGAACATTCGCGTGCACCCTTCACCGCACGCCACGAGACCGCTGGTGCAACCGCCACACACGCTCCGGCAGGAAACGTGGGCGAGAGAGACTTCGGACGTCGATATACCTCGGCGGGGCTCGATCGGGATATCGCCCGAATCAGACGCAAAACGAACGATTTGAGCCGCTCTCGCTTCTCTCGTCCGACTCTCCCCGGGCGCGAAAGCAACAATTTCAGCTGTGTCCGCATAGACACAATACATGCATACGTGAAAAATGCGGGACGGGACTATCTCGCTCGGCGGAATGTTATCATCAATACGCCCGTGTTCGACGAGGTAGCAATTAAGCGATTTCGCTCGCGCGTGGTTTACGTAACGCAACGCGCGATGACGTCTAATGATGTTCTGGTATGTCAGAAGAATTGAACACTTTCGTGCAGGCGGGATGGCGCATGGAGAGGTAAACGCGATTCATAAAGTTTACCTTGTATACGATCCGATGCTAAACGCGCAGTTTTTCAGGTGAATAAATAACGCGGTTTTCCGAGCCATTTCTTGCTCGGCTATTGGTTTTCCGCTCGATGTCCCGTTTCCACTTTTGTGTATGCCTCGTTAGAACAATCGAATAGTTTTTCGATATATATTTCGACATCGACATTGGCGCCCGAGAATATTTCGATAAATAGAAATGCTCTTTAATTACTCCTATAAAAGGCGGATCTAATTATTGTCAGCGCTCCAACTTTGTTTTGAAAGTTGTATGAATGTAAATGAATGTGAATGTTAAAATGATCATTAATATGATAATCTGGAATATCATATTGTCTGCTTTATGCATTACTTTCTTATTTATATTATTAACATGCGCATTTTAATGCGATTCTTCTGGCTATGTAATGCAATTTTCGTATTAAATGTCTCACGTATATTTTTTTATATTTTTAGCTAAATATAATATGATAATATCTTAAATATTTTGAAAATAGAAATTATATGCCTATTGAGAATTTGCATAACGAAGTAAGGACGTCTAGAGAGAAAACGCAACCACAAATGAGTCACTAACTCTTATTTAAACAGAGCGTTTTCGTGGAAATATACTTGCGACTGTGTTATAAATAAATTAGCATATTTCATCGATACTCCGTATTTTCCGATTTTACCGTAAAGATTATGGTTTTATGTGCTATTTTTGAATCAGCGAAGCGGCTTCTAATAACAAAAGATCTTTTATTCGTCTATATTTCAAAGCTGATATTGCCAGTCGATCGACTGCATTTTTTTATATACCAATAACTGACCGTAATATCCATATCTATTCCACGAATCACTGATCTCAGCACAGGATATTGCGACAATGATCTCTGTCTCTTACGCACAGGAAAATGTGGCATGTCTATATATATATATATATATATATATATATAAACATTATATATCATTTCACGGTTTCCGAAAGAGTTAAACGACTTCTTCTAAAATCTATTTTCGGTTACTTGGCTCGTGAAATGGATCTGTATGCTAAGACGCGAAAATAGCCAAATTAAAAACAATCATGGATTAGTGAGTCACGTTTTCGACTGATCTGAAAATAATCTTCCCGGATGGGCAGTCGACATAAATCGTAGGTGTGCTCCCGATGCTTCTCGTGTATTGTGTAGGCGAGTGTAAAGAAATTGTTCCCAGCACCGCGCCTTTCTCAATTAGCGTTACATCCGTCTTGAGGCTAATTTAATTGCTGCACCCTTGAATATACAGCGTATAACGGGCCGACGCGATACTTCGCAGCGTTAGAATTTATGGTGCAATTTCTCTCGCGCGCGAGTTTCTTTTATTACAAACCAGATATCGCTATTACTTTCCACTTCGTTCCCGCGCGAATCGTTAGCGCAAAAGTGTTTCGCAAAGAATCTTTAAACGTGCCGAGAAACGGAATGATCAGATCGAGATATTTCAACTATCTGAAACATGAATGATCACTTTATAAAAAATTTTATAACAGATCGAATTGTAAAAAAGATAACTCAAGATGAAGAGTTATCTTTGCGTAAAAAAAATTTATATTAAACATTTTTATAGATATTTCATAAAAATTATCATTAATTAAAATGAAAAAAAAAAAAGAGTAGATCTTCGAATATTTTCATAAGGGGAAGATATAAATTTTAGCTTCTCAAGAATGTAACAAGAAAGCAAGTTTAACTCTCAAAGCGTAAACAGCTAACATTCGTTATTATGTAATTGGTATTATAAACATGTCTCGGTAATAATCGACGGCAATCGGACTCTTTGATGTAAAAGAGCGACGTGGTCTTGTGTCCTTAATGGCTCCGATTGAATCGTAACGACATTGGCATATCATCCTTGCCCACTCATTAGGATGACGTAAGAAGCGTTAATGAGTTCGCGACCGGCGATTATCGAGAGAATCAAAGCGTCTCATCGAGCTAGTTTACCGTTCTTTTCTGCCGATCTAATATAAACACTCCTCTATACCATAAAGGCAACCGTTGTAACGGAGAGCCGTTTGTGTTCGCGGAGATCGACTATTCGTCGAGGTGATATACGGGGCTGAAATAGCGATTACGCTAATGACGCCTTTTCTTGCGATTATATACGGCCGTTGCCGGCATCATCGTCGGTTATTCCGACATTATCCGGTATGAAATATTCGTTTAACCCGTAAGTAGGTTGATTCCGTTCTATGTCATACGGCGTAAAAAAGGCATTGTGGTTCACCAATTATCACCGTATTTTACCTCATTTAACGAAACCGATTGTGCTCGACAAGGCAACAGCTGCGTAACATTCGCGGTGTAATTAATCGGTGTAATTAATCGGCCGTTGATTATTCTGCCCGTTACGTGCATTCATTATGCCGGTATCGAAAGAATGTAATCTGTCCGCAATTAAACGTGGTGGAATTTTTGCGAGCAATCTGCGTCGTGATGTACGCCGTGATATACAGGAACTTGACGCGGAACTGGATTCTATATTGCTGTCGGTAATAAATCGACGCGATTTATGTCACGACATCGTGTAGAAACGGTTTCTTGGATGTACCTCTTGGATTTCTGACCGCCGACTTCCTCGAAAAAACTCAGTCGACCAAGATCACGTAACATAAAATGTAAAGTGCTCTTGAATTTCATTTTATGTAACGTTTTAACTTGTAAATAAACATCGAAAATTAATATAAAAATTAATTTGATTATTTTTTTTCAATAATACGTATTTCATATTCGTATACAGAAAAAATACAGTTTTGCTGAAGTATCTAAAAATTTTGCCAGATTTAAAAATAATTTCGTCGGACCATCGAAATAATTATTAGGTAGGATATTAAAAAATTTTTACAGTATTATCATTCTTAAGCATCCTAATTATTTAATGATTCAACAAAATTGTTTTTTCCATGTGTATTATTTTTTAATCTGTTTAATTATTCATCAACACATTGTATTCGCATCCATCAATTTTTTACCATGCACAAGGTGGAATTAACGAGATTATTGGTAGCAATTATCTGAACGCAATTTTTCGTCGAGTCATGCTCTTGCGTTTGCTGCAGAATCATTGCATTGAATTTAAGTGAATCACTTTAATTCAATGACAGTTAAGAGTATGTCGCAAGAGGAAGGTCCTTTCCGTAAGAAAAATCTTGACGTGCGAAAGGATCCAACTTAACGAAATTAAAGATAAAAATCTTTGAGTTTTCTGCGTGCTTAATTAGAGAATAACATTGTCGACGGAGATAGTGACAGACATCAGTCGCATGCTTTTTCTTTGTCTTTTAACGACGACGCTTGAAACGTGAACATCCTTTCCCCGCGCGCACTCTCGCCGCGCCCCCATAATTTCTGCCACCCTTACGTAACCGCGACTATTTTACGCGGCAAATCCGTCGACCGAATTCGTTGCACACGAAGTCGGTGCATCTCTCGTGTCGGCGTCGGCTCGTGCTTCTGTTAAAACACGCCAACGACTCATCTCGCCCACACGCGAGATAATGACTGCGTGGATCGTTGCAATTGAAAGAGAGAAAAAAAAAATAGACGATATCCTCGCGCGCGATTTCCACGGTGGAATAAACTATTCCATCCAGCTCGAATGCACAGCCGTGAAAAATGCATAATTCGCAAGCCGCGCGAATATCCCGGATAAGAGATGAATTCAACATGATCCATTCGTCATAGCTCGTCGGGATATGGGCTAAGTTGCAACGCACTGAGAAGGCTGCAAATACACATTACGTAAATCACCCTGTGGGTGTCGTAGGGAAATCGTGGATGCTCACACAATGCGTTTATTACATGTGAAATAAGTTAAATATCGAGTTCTTCTTATGAGTTTGCACGATCATTTTTGTCGTTTCGAAAATCACTTTTATATTCAATAAAAAAAATGATGATTCAGTTTTGGAAGCCATTGTTTTATTAAATGCTACAATTTGTGAACTCATATGCATCATTGGGATATGGATTAGAGAAGAAAAAACTCTTGACAGATATTTTTTTAAAAAATAAAAGTAGAAAATGGAGGAGCCGTGTCAATTTGCGTATCAATTTTGAGCTCTTCTTTCGCTCGCGAGTCAAAGCAACAATAATTGACAATGCAGCGCGAATATATTATTCACGTGGATTGTCCCAATGCTCGCGTGGGAATGCAAATCACTCGTGGGACATAACGGTACGCGTTAAGGCGCGGTCGCACCTCGTTCGAAGGCGATCGAAGAAACGATTTAATTTCGCGGAACACCGCCCGTAGGAAGGCACGTATATAATGTCGCGCATAAATCAGAGCCAAGTTTGGCCGCCGATTTCGAAGTGCATTGCCCTGCATCGCGCTTTCTAACGCGACTGGAATTACTAGCGAAATTCGCAGCGCGTAAATTACCGAATGGGTAACATCGCGGAGAAACGACCGAGTGATTTGCATAAGAATGCTTCTCCCCGAAAGCGCAAAATCGAATTTCCCAAGAGGAAATCGCAACGATTGAGATCCTATCAATTAATGAGAATGATCAGATTTTCGTATTAAAAAAAAAAAAAAGTAATGCTTGAGTTTACAATGTTGCAGATATGTTCGATATGTCACACGTAATCAATCGCACACGCACGTGCGTTCATAGAGGGATGCAATTTGCATGAAAGGCTTGCACGTCGGTACCGCCTGTTGCTCCACATTCTTGAGCGCGCTCAAGGTCCTCTTTTACTTTATCAAGGATGAAAAATTCACCGTCGATCCTTGCATGCCGACGCCCAATTAATAGTGAAAGTTTCCGCGGTTTACTCAGCATTAATCAGAGCCTTCTTGGAGAGACGTTAATTATCATGAATCATGTCCAAAACGGTTAACTTTTATAATTCATTTCTATAATTTTCAAAAATATACACGACAATAATAATAAAATACGACAGGAAAGTATTGTCATGTCGATATTACACAAAAGAAAATAATTTTTACTCTTAATTACGCGGATAACATCGCAGATGATATGCATTGATAATTAGCGATTTCGAATGAATTTCATATGAATCGCACAGGTTGTAATTGGCATCAAAATAATGCGTAGACTCTTATGTAAAAAATAAAGTAGAATCGCTTTCAAGGAATCGAGTGAATCCTCTCTGAAGTAACGCCTACAACACTCGCGAATTTGCGGAGCATGGCAGCGGTCTTTCCGCGTTCTAATAACGCATTGACTAGCCCTTACATAATTGGAAAGCGCTCCTGATTTTCGCACTATAATGCCGAATTAATATAGCTGTAATTAAAGCGTGGATGCCCACTGAGCAGGCTAAATGCCGAAGAATTAGCGCAACAATCGAAACTACATGCCCCACTTTTCCGCGTAGCGATCATTAATCAACTAATCTCTCGAGATGGTTGATCGATAAAAAATTACATTGAAAAATATGATTTTTTTTTGCCTATTTCACTTCAACGTTAATTTATTAAATACTTCTGAGAATAGATAATCAGTTATTTGTCATAAAACAAAAAAAAAGAATTTTTTTTAGTGATAAGAAAATAATGTGGAAAATACAATAATGTGGCATGTACAATAACAATATTATTTATTGTTATTACGCTTGGGAAAGAATTTAATTTAAAGTAATCATCTGAGAAATGTAGGATCGATAAAATTTTCAAAAATATATACACTGGCAAGGAATCAGAATGAATGCTACGTCATATCTTGGAGTTCAACAGAAGTGACCCAGACTTCTCGGTGTATCCTGTCATTACGTTACCGCCGCCTTATGTAAAAGGCGGGAAGGCGCATGTTATGATCTTTCGCTATCATTTTCACGATCAATCGACATTTTCGCGGAATGCTTTAGATATACACGGTTTTCGGTGAACGATCACGCAGCTCGGCGCAGGACTCCTTTCTACTTCTGCCACCGTCCCACGATACCCGGCGGGCATACACGTGACTAACGAGCACGCGAGGCACGTGCACGTATGCCAGACCTACTAAACAATTGTCAGTAGCTCTGGCCACGAACGAACGCGAGGAAAAGTGGAAAAAATACTGCGAAACCGGCCGGTGTTTTATCCACCATGTCGTGAAGTATCGTACAACCTTGGCAAGTACGTCAGCAGGAGCCCCGACGCGAAGAGATCACGGTGATATTTGTAGAAGCCGTGGCGGAAACTATGTCGAAACTGGTCTCACTTGCTTTAGGAAAACGAAGGGCGGCGGGGAAGGGGAGAAGAAACTTGCGTAACAATGAAAAAAATCAAAAGTCTACAGCTCCCTGCATTTATGCGCGGCAATATTGAGTAATCTCGCTTGTTGAATTATAAAGAGGAAGTGATTATTACACAGAAGATCATTTTTGTTTAAATCGCGCATTATGATCAACAAACGTAAACTATAAATAGATTGTACATCATATTTGTTGAATAAACGAACTTGTTTCTGCACGTTTTCTTTAAGCGTGAAATGACTATATATCGATTATTTTGATATTAAAACTGACGTTCTTTTGTCGTGTTGCAGAAAACTTGGCGCCATCCGAACTGAAAAAGCTGAGGAACAAACAGAGGAAACAACGCAGAAAGGCCGAACTCGAACGGCAGCAAGCCGCTCAAGCTCAAGAAAAAAGGGAGCAGCATAACAAATCTCGACAGCAGAACGATCCTGATCTCGAGCAGCCCACACTAGATGAATTAATTCCGGAAAAGTTAGAAAGGGTAAGTACAAATGAAATAAGAAGAGTATTAGTTTTTAAATCGATTGACTTTATTATTTGAATGTTAAAAAATCTTTTATTCCGAGTATAAAAATATATGTAAGAGATCGGCGTTAAATATATACGTTTTTGCAATTAAATATATTTCTTCAGATCGAAGATCCATTGGAGCAAGCGATAAAATTCTTGCAGCCCTTGCAGGAATTGGCATCGAATCGGATAGAAACGCATCTCATGGCTTTCGAAATATATATTCGGAAAGGTACTTTAGAAGTATAATTAATTAACGTATACAAATCAAAAGTCACAATCGATAGAAATTATTTTGACTAACAATCAGTTGGTGCAAGATAACAAATGTCTGTTTCTCTTACAGGTCGCACTCTTCTCATGCTACGCTCAATAAAACGTGCTCATAGATTGGACATGAACAATCCAGATCTGCATACATGTTTAGTACGTTTTCTGTTGCACATCAATAAATCTCCGCTGGAAGGAGCAGTGGGCGAGGTAGTGAAACGTCAGACCGCGGGAATCTTCTCCAGTACGAAGGCGGCACAATTGAACGCTGAGTACTTGAAGAAAAATAGGAATTCGTTGCCGCATCTGCTGCAAGGCGCGCGGATGTTATACGTTCTGGACCCGTCCGCGCAGACGAAGGCGCTATCCCTTGTAACGAACTTCGAGGAATTCGAAGGCGTGACGTTGCAGAACTGTACGAAGGTGCTCGAGGCATTACGTAACGGTGACTTCGGACACTGTGACGATACGATAGCCGATTACATGGCGAAATGCCATGTGCGATTCCCATTCGCCACCGCGTTTCGGCCGCCTGAGCCGAAAACCAATAATCATCAAGAAAAGGAGAATTCGATCAAAAACTGATCCAGGCACGCGCTATTGCAGCGTCACTGAATCGCTATCGTAATTAGGCAAGTCAATGGAGGGATGCGGAAGTTTCTTCTGATCTGCGTTAGAGGACGTTAAAAATCATGTTTTAGGTGCCGTGGTAAAAAAAAAAAAAAAAAAACGAAATTGGCGAAATAACTAATCGAGTAAAGCATGTGTTGTATGCGAACTGTTCTCCGAGAGTATTTCACGTAGTGCGAACAGTGCTGGGATAGTGCTGGATAAACAATCCTAATAAATTATAATACGACGAGGCGCGGACTGCCTACAATTTCTGGAACGCGGTCCGGAATTTTTACAGGAAAGAAAATAGAGAAAGAAAGAGAGAGAGAAAGAAAGGACGACTTAGCTAAATATTAGTTAACAATCGAGACCGATTAATTTGACAAGTTCTACTTATCGTGGGCGGCGACGCTAAACGGGACGAGTGGGATGGGGATCGGGATGAGAGGAGAGATAATCGACAAAAGTGCGGACTGTTTTGTGGTATAGGACGTGCAGTGTGTAAAATAACACGTGCGAGACTAACACATTGGTACAAAAAGACAAGACTTGTATACATACATACATACGCGCGCTCTAATGCGAATATTTCTACTCGACTTAAGGTGTATAATTTCCAGCGATGCCTACATAATACTCTACTATGTAGAGGCCGCAAAACGCTAGACGATCATCGAAGCACCGAATACTGTACCGTGCATGTCCGTCGTCGCATTTGGATGGACTCCGTTCCCACATCGTGTACTAACTTCTGGTTCATCTCATCCGTGAATTGTTGATTTGAATGAACAAAATCTAACGCTTTTCTTCTTAGATACACATTTTATTCCTGCGTTTTTGCCCAGGGTAATGATCTACGTTTGGATTGGAGCCCTGATATTCCATCGAGAAGTCAATAAGGAAGTAGTGTCCGTTTGCGAAAGTCTCTGTGAAAGTTACTATAGGAACGATAAACTGCGTTTTGTATACGCAAACTACCAAAGTATATCATAAATCGAAAAGCCGTTAGTGTGTTAATAGCGAATATCATCGTACGTGTGTACATCGATGAATTGCGGAAATTTTAATAAACAAGAGGTTTAAAGCCTACCGGTACAAGTCGAAGAATATTATGATTACCTCGTTTGATTTCCGAAAATAATGCTACATATTTATAAGTTTTTTCAGTTTTCCTGTAAAATCATTTTCAATACGAAATGACCGATAGATACTACTGAGCTATTAATAATGTTTGTATATATTTCAGGTACTATATCAATAAGTGTATAACATCTTACGACTTTCTTTGAATGAGCAACAAATGGTTTGCCGCTGATCAATATTGTCTGAATGTTTATCACCTCTTCAAACATGTCATAACAGTAATCATAAACATAGTAGATATCTATGTTTGATTGTATTAGTTATAATATACATTTACCTCTTTAATCAAGCCATAAAATATCTCATATTGGTTATTATTATAAAATGACAAGTGATGAGTCGATGGAATAATTCAACAAAATAAGGTCGATTATGAGAAAGAGAAGATAATTATTTTTTAATTATTTCTTCTGTAAATGCATGGAATTGCTTCCACGAAATTATAGAACTATAAAATTAGAAAAGATTTAATATAATCGCTTTTGTTTATTGCGGTGAAAAATCATTCTAGAATCGATAGGGAAGGAATCGACAAATAATTAGATTGATTAAAACATGATATCAACTATTATATGATTAATATGATACACTTTTATTAAACATAATTAGACTTCATGACCGTGCATCTACTGAAGACTTTTTTTCGAATTTTTTTATTTTTAAATATTATTTTTACAAAAGAGAATACGAATGAATTCTATATGTCATAATTTTCATGTGTTCATGAGGAAGTTTACATATATTAATCGCTCCAATCTTTACCGGAGGTTATTACCGTGATAAAAATTCTTATCACGCGTATATAGGCACAGACATCAAAAAATAGGAAATAAATAATGCTAATTGCGAGTTGCATCAAATTTGTCGAGAGCTGAATCTAGATTCGTCTTTCAATCGCCAAAATAATATTGCACGAAAAGCTAGCTTGGATTATTTTCGAAACCATATCTTCTTCCATTTCTAAATATAATTGGATTCATCACACAGAATTGGTATAATTATTTTATAAAAGTAATAATCTCTTTTTGGAATTTCAATTTAAATAATTGAGTCTTTTATTAAATAAACAATTTTATGCACAGAAGAAATTCGAATATTATAATATTATATATAATCGAATAGAAACTTGTGCATTTTATACTAATTCCAAATAGTCACAAATAATAAAAGCTACATATTCTCTGTACATTTTGTTTTATAAATGTGATGTAATTGTATTAATAAACAATATATTTATACTTGCTCATTCTGACGTATACCAAATATATAGCAAAGTGGAAGAATATTGGTGTGAAATATAATGCCAACATTCCATTTCAGTTAGAAATATTCTATTCATCAATTTCACATTGCGATATATAATCAGTGCTGTAATCTCAATTTTTTTATAACTCGAAAGACTTCTATGTGATGAATTCAGATTCCGTAATGTAATCACGCTCATTGTCTCTAACTTTCCTCGCATTATACCCATGACTGAGGAAATAAATGAAATAGCATTTTAACTGAATTAACGAATTCGAATATGTATAGTATGTACATAAAACACGTATTAACACACGCGCATATACATATATATATATGTATCAAAACATCTTTATGTTTAATCGTTTCCTTTTATTATATTACATCACTATGGAAACATTATATCATGTAAAACTGGTCTACCTTTACTCCGCTTAATTCAAAGAGAAAAATAAACATTGTTACATATTTCTATTATGCCATAAGAACATTGTGTCACTGTTTACATTTGTACAGCAGGTAAAACGCATAAATTGAGAGTTGTGTCGTATACTTAAATCTACCTTAGTTTTATCACAATTGTTTTGCTTTCTCTATATTGTTTTATTTATTTTTTTCACGTCATCTGGTTAATTAATATTAGAAAACAGGATTCAGATCTGTGAAGATTAAAAAAAGAGCAGGTTTGCTTCACCTGCATTTGTACCTATTCTTAATTAATACTTTTATATGTAAATATTAGTGTCTCTGAACTTCCAAAACAAAAAAAAAACAATCAATATTCAGCAATACAATCGTAAGTTGTATTTTCACGTGCTATCTGGTGGTTAGCATTACTTGAAAAAATTCAATCTATGAAATGTCAAGTGAAAAAATAAATAAATGAATACAAACACATGAGAAGAAACATTTTTCTTATTATACATATCACAATGTACTAATTATTTGCAGTCATGCATTTTTCTATAAAAATCTTTCCAAAATATATCTGTTCTATAAAAGAATAAGAGAAAAATAAGATGTATATCTCCATTATCAAAATAGATTTATTTATACCTAAAGAATGATTTTAATCACCTCATTTCATTTTCTAATCTTCTGGTTTTGTCGGGGTTTGTGGTAATTGGCTCATCTCATTCCAGTTAATATCGCTGAAATCAATTTCTATTTTTTGATTTTTCGGGATGTATTGCCTGCAATAAAACAAACGATCTCTCATGAAACCTCTGTATGATTGCACAGTATCAATAAACAGTATCAATAAAAAGACAATAAATTATGGTACAGCAATTTTAAAAGGCAATATACCTATATGTTACACCAGCTGCATCAAACATTCTTTTCGAAGCTATTGTCACGACTTTGTGGCTATGCTTATCAGACATGTATATCACAGTTTTGATGCCTGATTGTATTATCACTTTTGCACATTCATTACATGGGAATAAAGCAACATATATTGTACAGTCTTTAACATCGCTTGAATTTTTGTTTAAAACCGCATTAACTTCCGCGTGACATACTATAACAGATTAAATAAGTAAATGATAATATATCTCATTTTATACAGATTTTATGTTACACACACACACACACACACACACACACACACACACACACACATACATACATACATACATACATACACACACATATAAAATATATAATATATAAAATTATACCATAGAGATATTTCGCGTCTAAACTAGTGCAAGAACCCTTGTTCCAGGGGAATTCATCGTCACTGCATCCCATGGGCATTCCATTATATCCAATCCCGACAATTCTTTTATCGTTATTAACGATACATGCACCGACCTGGGTGCAGGGATCTTTACTCCGTTTCGCTGAAAGGAATGCTATAGCCATGAAATATTCGTCCCAATCGATGTACGACATTCTTTTGGAATTATTTCTGTATTTATAACACAAAGTAAATAATGTTTAATAATAATTGAATTAAATACTACATACTTATTATATATATATATACGTTAAAATGAAAAAAAATCTACCGTTCACACAATGCTTTTGCCATTGTCAATCAAGTCTTGATTTGGATTTCACTAGAACGCAAAAAGCTCAGACGTCTTAAATATTTCTTTATATTTAAATACTCGTGTAAATATAAAATGTTTTAACAGAAAGTTAACCTATATATATATGAGACAGAAATGTAGAATTCCCGCCAATTCTTGCCTAAAACTGTACCGCATAGAACTAAATAATTGACATTATAAATATTGCTTATTGACAATTGGTAATATCATGTTTCTAATTTATCTACTGAGATCATACATTCGATAAACATAATTTTCCTTGAGACTCATTTATCTTCAATATCAAATTTTATCTTGCATAAGATTGCATAACAAATAAAACACGATTAGCTTAAATTATTTTTTTAAAAGCGAATATCGATTTAATAATATGAATTCCAGCTTCGACATTCAAAACCGAGTAATAATGCATAATTAAAAAGAAGCGGATTATACATAAAAATTTAAAATAAAATTTG